>NC_036851.1:5281202-5282651 GCF_002910315.2 Salvelinus sp. IW2-2015 | reverse complement strand
CTCTCTTCGCTCTCTCTCGTCTCTTCGCTCTCTCTCTCTTTCGCTCTCTCTCTTTTCTCTCTCTCTTTTCGCTCTCTCTCTCTTTTCGCTCCTCTCTCTCTTTTCGCTCTCTCTCTCCTTTTCGCTCTCTCTCTCCTTTTCGGCTCTCTCTCTCTTTCCGCTCTCCTTTCGCTCTCTCTCTCTCTTCGCTCTCTCCGTCTCTCTTTCGCCTTCTCTCTCTTTTCGCTGCTCTCTCTCTTTTCGCTCTCTCTCTCTTTCTCTCTCTCTCTCTTTTCGCTCTCGTCTCTCTTTCGGACTCCTCTTTTCTCTCTCTTTTCGCTCTCTGCTCTCTTCTCGCTCTCTCTTTCCTCTTCCTTCCATTTTCGCTCTCTCTCTCTTTCTGCTCCCTCTTTTCGTCTCTCTCTCTGTCCGTCATCTCCTTCTCTCCTCTTCGTCTCTCTCTTCTTCCTCCTCCTCGTCTCGTTTTCGCTCTCTCGTCGGTCTTTTCGCTCTCTCTCTCCTGGTTGCTCTCATCGCTTCGTCTCTTTTTCGCTCTCTCTCCTTTCGTTCTTCTACGTCCTCTTTCTCTCGGCTCTCTTCGCTCTCTCCGCCCTCCTCTCTCTCCCCTCCTTTTCCCGCTCTCTCCGTTTTTCGCTCCTTCGTCTTGTTTCTTTATCTCTCTGTCTTTTGTTTGTTTTTCGCTCCTCGTCTTGTCTTTTCGTTTGTTTTCGTCTTGCTCTTTCGTCTGCGCTCTCTCTCTCTTTTCGCTCTCTCTCTCTTTTCGCTCTCTCTCTCTTTTCGCTCTCTCTCTCTTTTCGCTCTCTCTCTCTTTTCGCTCTCTCTCTCTTTTCGCTCTCTCTTCGCTCTCTCTCTCTTTTCGCTCTCTCTCTCTTTTCGCTCTTCTCTCTCTTTTCCGTCTCTCTCCTTTTCGCTCTCTCTCTCTCTTCGCTCCTCTCTCTCTTTCGCCTCTCTCTCTCTCTCTTCGCTCTCTCTCTCTTTTCGCTCTCTCTCTCTTTCCTCTCTCCTCTTTTCGCTCTCTCTCTTCTTTCGCTCTCTCTCTCTTTCCTCTCTCTCTTTTCGCTCTCTCTCTCTCTTTCGCTCTCTCTCTCCTCTCTCGCTCTTTTCGCTCTCTCTCTTCTTTCGCTCTCTCTCTTTTCGCTCTCTCTCTCTGTCGCTCTCTCCTCTCTCTCTTCGCTCTCTCTTCTTTTCGCTCCTCTCTCTCTTTTCGCTCTCTCGTCTCTTTTCGCTCTCTTCTCCTTTCGCTCTCTCTCTCTTTTTCGCTCTCTCCTCTTTTCGCTCTCTCTCTCTTTTCGCTCTCTCTCTCTCGCCTCCTCTCTCTCCTCCTCCTTTCTCTCGTTCGCTCTCTCCGTTTTTCGCTCCTTCGTCTTGTTTCTTTATCTCTCTGTCTTTTGTTTGTTTTTCGCTCCTCGTCTTGTCTTTTCGTTTGTTTTCGTCTTGCTCTTTCGTCTG
>NC_036851.1:5233707-5281177 GCF_002910315.2 Salvelinus sp. IW2-2015 | reverse complement strand
GCTCTCTCTCTCTTTTCGCTCTCTCTCTCTTTTCGCTCTCTCTCTCTTTTCGCTTCTCTCTCTCTCTTTCGCTCTCTCTCTCTTTTCGCTCTCTCTCTCTTTCGCTCTCTCTCTCTTTTCGCTCTTCTCCTCTCTCTTCGCTCTCTCTCTCTCTTCGCTCTTCTCTCTCTCTCTTCGCTCTCTCTCTCTTTTCGCTCTCTCTCTCTTTTCGCTCTCTCTCTTCTTTTCGCTCTCTCTCTCTTTTCGCTCTCTCGCTCTTTCGCTTCTCTCTCTTTTCGCTCTCTCCTCTTTCGCTCTCTCTCTCTCTCGCTCTTTTCGCTCTCTCTCTCTTTTCGCTCTCTCTCTTTTCGCTCTCTCTCTCTTTCGCTCTCTTCTCTCTCTTCGCTCTCTCTCTCTTTTCGCTCTCTCTCTCTTTTCGCTCTCTCTCTCTTTCGCTCTCTCTCTCTTTCGCTCTCTCTCTCTTTTCGCTCTCTCTTCTCTTTTCGCTCTCTCTCTCTTTTCGCTCTCTCTCTCTCGCTCTCTTTCTCTCCTCGCTCTTTTCGCTCTCTCGCTCTTTTCGCTTCTTCTCGCTCTTTTCGCTCTCTCGCTCTTTTCGCTCTCTCGCTCTCTGCTCTTTTCGCTCTCTCGCTCTTTTCGCTCTTTTCGCTCTTCGCTCTTTTCGCCTCTCTCGCTCTTTCGCTCTCTCGCTCTTTTCGCTCCTCGCGCTCTTTTCGCTCTCTCGCTCTTTTTCTCTCTCTCTTTCTCTCTTTCTCTCTCTCTCTTTCTCTCTCTTCTCTCTCTCTCTCTCTTCTCTTTTTTGCTCTCGCTCTTTCGCTCTCTCGCTCTTTTCGCTCCTCGCTCGCTCTCTCTTTTCGCTCTCTCGCTCTCTCTTTTCGCTCTCTTTTCGCCTCTCTCTCTTTTCGCTCTCTCTCTCTTTTTCGCTCTCTCTTTTTGCTCGCTCGCTCTCTCTTTTTGCTCGCTCGCTCTCTTTTTGCTCTCTCTCTCTTCGCTCTCTCTCTTCTCTCTTCTCTCTCTCCGCTCTCTCTCTTTTCTCTCTCTTTTCGCTCTCTCTTTTCGCTTCTCTCGCTCTCTTTTTGCTCTCTCGCTCTCTTTTCTCTCTCGCTCTCTTTTTCCTCTCTCTTTTCTCTCTCTCTCTCTTTTCTCTCTCTCTCTCTCTTTTCGCTCTCTCTCTCTCTCTTTCGCTCTCTCTCTCTTCTCTCTCTCTTTTCTCGCCCCCAGTTAATGTCACCTCTCCCGGCTCTTACCGACACCTACCAATGAGCCCCCTTTTCTTTCCATTTCCTGTAACCAGTCCTCTCACCCACTGAGCACCGACGCTGTCCATGGACGTTGACATTTGGTGAATCCAATCATAGATGTCTGTTTGACAAGTTTGGACTGTACAGTAAAGTAGAGTATATGTCAGTACAATACACAGTTTAGTACAGTAGAACACACTAGAGTATATAGTACAGTATAATCTACTGTCCTGAACTGTTCTATGCTGTACTCTACTGTGTTGTACTGTGTGTGTGATGTCCAAACTTGTGAAAAAAGTCTATGATCGGTACAGATTTGGTCCGGGGACCAACCTAATTTGGTCTTGTTTGGGTGCGGAGCTCATTTGAATAATAGCCAGTGTGTAGAATAATACCCATACGTGCAAAGGAGGATATTACATGTTTGTGTACCTCTTCAGGAAACATCACCTGAAGAGGATGGCATTCATAATGATGTTTTTCTGTATAGATCATAGAACCATGATGTCATTCTGTTACCGGGTGTTAGTTCACTTCACTTACTGTAGTTCAATAACTCAATGTGTCATATCATAGCTGACACCCAGTGTTCCCTCTAAGCTGCACGCGCGGCTCAGTAGCCCCAAGACTGCCGCGCAGAAATATCAGCCCACAGAGAGAAGCATGTGGCGGAAGAATCAGAATTAGTTGGGTAACATAGATAATTAAGATTTCTTATCTGCATAATATGCTTGTATGATATGCTTGTTATTAGAATGTGTCCCTTTGGACTCTGGTGTTGGCAGTTGCACTTCCTCCCTCAGCTGTGGCTCAGTCACCTGGGGCCCAGAGAGGGGAGAGGTCAGGCTCGCCTTTCACATGTCTCTGGTGCTATGCAGAATATCAGAAAGAGAAGAGGACAGGAGGGAACATTGTCTTCATATGTGAATGTGTCTTTACCTATTCTTAAACCATGTGAAGGGATGTTCTGATTTAATGGGGAACCAATTACTTGTCTCCACAATGTCTGTGTGCCAGTCGCTTGGGCCTTGGGGACAATCAGGTTTGAGACTAGATGTGTGGGGTAGTGTCTGGAACCATTGTATGTCATCTCTGATGTTGCACTTATCCTGGGATATTGTATGAGCTAGAGGCTCACTCCCCTCAGTGAGCTTGTCCAGGCGTGTGGTCAAGAAGGGGTTTTACTTGAGATGGGAGCATCTGGAGTTGACAATGGATTCATGCCATAGAATGAGTTTGTTCTTTTGTGCTGTGAAGTACCAGGAATGAGATCGGAGTCTCGTCTTGGGGACCAAACTGAACGATAAGAACAGAATTTATAGCAAACGCTATCTTGCTGCGGGATATTGCTTTCTCATCTATCAAGTCTCACCTTGTGACCCGTTCCACACATCTGTTATGTAGACTAGGGGGTGGTGGATCTTTGCCATAAAATATTTTAGTAGCCTTTGTGTCATGGCTCTCAACGAACCATCTGCAGGTGGTTCGTCGACCAGCCATCGCTATTGCAGTGCTCTCACTAATAAAGATTCGGTTGAAGTATAACTCTGACTTGTGTGATAAGTTTGTCTCTCCTCATTTTAATAATACAGAAATGAACCACCACAAGAACCAGATTGAACTTCACTCAACGGTCACCAACCGACTGGTCCATCTCCTAGGAATTCCTAGTCGATCGCCAAACATTTCTGTAAAAAACCCAACGATAAAGCCTTGTGTTCCTATTTATACATTTTTTGTTGTCTAGGACTGTTGGCGGTAGGTGCACCCGATTTCAGCTTCCCTGCACACCGGGTAGGCGAACTGTTGTCATTTTGAACCATTTCATGTGTCTGACGGCACAAACTCTGCCAAGTGCCCTACCGCTGGTCAACCAGGTGGCTCAGATGACCGTGTCTGCAGTAACGTAGCAGGCGTAAAAGAAAGCTACAGCAAAGTTGATACTGTGACATTTCAGAACGTTTAAAACCATGACTGGAGAGTGACTCAATGAATACAGCAAAGAGATGCTGTTTTTTGTTGTTGTGAGTTCATGTTTAAGTTCTTACTCAGAACTGTCAACACTTTGTATTCAACACTTTTATAAGCCATAAAATGTGCATTCTTCCTCTCTGCAGCAGTAATGAATGAGTAGGAAAGTGTATTTTGAAATATATATTTTTTTAATTGGCCATAACAACAATGCATTGGCAGGGCTATTCAAGCAAAGCTAATATGCGGTTGTAATGAATTGGGCCTATAGCTTACTGCACAAACCTCATTGCTACAGTGCGGTTTTTAATTGGTTAATGTTACATAGGCTTATGTTTAAAATAATCTGAGTGGTATATCTCGGCTTGTATTTTGACGCGAAGTGATCTTGACTCAATGGTCGGTGATCACTGTTCTAGAGTTCTCCCTGTTAACATTATCAACGTTTCTCTTTACTGTGGCAATTGTGTGACGCTATATTAGCCACTTTCAATGCAACATACCCAGAAAAAATGTAGAGCCAGCTTGATGCGAACCTTGACTAGTTATGTTCTACTCTGTCAGCCCCTCCTGGATTCCTATTGGTCTAGGAATGAGTTGTTGCTCTCCCTGTGACACTCAGCAGGCGATATCATAGAACTCGCCACTCTCACTCTGCCTGGCAGTGGTACAATAATTTACACTCCAGCTTCTTTACTCTGTGTTTTATGATTTGCATCTTATTTGGTTCTTACCTTTTCACCTATTGGAACAAAGCTGCTTTATGTGTCTGACTATATCAAATTGTATTTGACACGTGCCGAATACAACAGTTGTGGTAGACCTTACAGTGAAATGCTTACAATCCTTTAACCAACAATGCAGTTTTAAGAAAATTCAACAACAAGAAAAAGTTATAGATAAGAAAAACAAATAATTAAAGAGCAGCAGTAAATAACAATAGTGGGGCTATATACAGGGGGTACTGGTACAGAGTCAATGTGTCAATGTGTGGGGGCACCGGTGTCGAGGTAATTGAGATAATTGTGTACATGCAGGTAGGGTTGTTAAAGTGGCTATGCATAGATAACAACAGAGCGCAGCAGCGTGGGGGGGTGCAAATAGTCTGGGTAGCCATTTGATTAGCTGTTCAGGAGTCTTATGGCTTGGGGGTAGAAGCTGTTTAGAAGCCTCTTGGACCTAGACTTGGCGCTCCGGTACCGTTTGCCGTGTGGTAGCAGAGAGAACAGTTTATGACTAGGGTGGCTGGAGTCTTTGACGATTTTTAGGGTCTTCCTCTGACACCGCCTGGTATAGAGGTCCAGGATGGCAGGAAGCTTGGCCCCGGTGATGTACTGGGCCGTACGCACTACCCTCTGTAGTGCCTTGCGGTCGGAGTCTGAGCAGTTGCCATACCAGACAGTGATGCAACCAGTCAGGATGCTCTCGATGGTGCAGCTGTAAGATCTTTTGAGGATCTGAGGACCCAAATCTTTTCAGTCTCCTGAGGGGGAATAGGTTTTGTCGTGCCCTCTTCACGAATGATCTCCTGGGTGGCGCAGTGGTCTAGGGCACTGCATCGCAGTGCTAGCTGCGCCACCAGAGTCTCTGGGTTCGCGCCCAGGCTGGGCTGGGTTCGCGCCCAGGCTCTGTCGCAGCCGGCCGCAACCGGGAGATCCGTGGGGCGACGCACAATTGGTATAGCGTCGTCCGGGTTAGGGAGGGTTTGGCCTGTAGGGAGGGTTTGGCCGGTAGGGATATCCTTGTCTCAGTATGTAAAAATGTAATAAAATGTATGCACTCTACTGTAAGTCGCTCTGGATAAGAGCGTCTGCTAAATGACTAAAATGTAAATGTCTTGGTGTGCTTGGACCATGTTAGTTTGTTGTTGATGTGGACGACAAGGAACTTGAAGCTCTCAACCTGTTCCACTACAGCCCCGTCGATGAGAATGGGGGCGTGCTCGGTCCTCTTTTTCCTGTAGTCCACAATCATCTCCTTTGATTTGATCGCGTTGAGGGAGAGGTTGTTGTCCTTGCACCACACAGTCAGGTCTCTGATCACCTCCCTGTAGGCTGTCTCATCGTTGTCGTTGATCAGGCCTACCACTGTTGTGTCTTCGGCAAACTTAATGATGGTGTTGGAGGAGTGCAGGCCGTGCAGTCATGAGTGAAGAAGGAGTACAGGAGGGAACTGAGCACTCACTCCTGAGGGGCCCCCGTGTTGAGGATCAGTGTGGCGGATATGTTGTTACCTACCCTTACCACCTGGGGGCGGCCCGTCAGGAAGTCTAGGATCCAGTTGCAGAGGGAGCTGTTTAGTCCAGGGTCCTTAGCTTAGTGATGAGCTTTGAGGGCACTATGATGTTGAACGCTGAGCTGTAGTCAATGAATAGCATTCTCACATAGGTGTTCCTTTTGACCAGGTGGGAAAGGTCAGTGTGGAGTGCAATAGAGATTGCATCATCTGTGGATCTGTTTGTGCGGTATGCAAATTGGAGTGGGTCTAGGGTTTCTGGGATAATATTGTTGATGTGAGCCATGACCAGCCTTTCAAAGCATTTCATGGCTACAGACGTGAGTGCTACGGGTCGGTAGTCATTTAGACAGGGTACCTTAGTGTTCTTGGCCACAGGGACTATGAAACATGTTGGTATTACAGACTCAGACAGGGAGAGGTTGAAAATGTCAGTGAAGAAACTTGCCAGTTGGTCAGCGCACGCTCGGAGTACACGTCCTGGTTATCCGTCTGGCCCAGCGGCCTTGTGAATGTTGACCTGTTTAAAGGTCTTACTCGCATCGGCTGCGGAGAGCGTGTTAACGCAGTCATCCGGAACAGTTGATGCTCTCATGCGTGTTTCAGTGTTACTTGCCTCGAAGCGAGCATAGAAGTTATTTAGCTCATCTGGTAGGCTCGTGTCACTGGGCAGCTCTTGGTTGTGCTTCCCTTTGTAGTCTGTAATAGTTTGCAAGCCCACATCCGAAGAGCATTGGAGCCGGTGTAGTAAGATTCGATCTTAGTCCTGTATTGTTGCTTTGCCTGTTTGATGGTTTGTCGGAGGGCATAGCGGGATTTCTTATAAGCTTCCGGGTTAGAGTCCCGCTCCTTGAAGCGGCAGCTCTACCCTTTAGCTCAGTGCGACTGTTGCCTATAATCCATGGCTTCTGGTTGGGGTAGACGTTCTCGATGTACTTATTCATAAAGCCAGTGACTGATCTGGTTCTGGGATTCTTCCGACTGCCATCGGAAGAATCCCAGAATATATTCCAGTCTGTAGTAGAAAAACAGTCCTGTAGTTTAGCATCTGCTTCATCTGACCACTTTTTTATAGACCGAGTCACTGGTGCTTCCTGCTTGAATTTTTGCTAGTAAGCAGGAATCAGGAGGATAGCGTTATGGTCAGATTTGCAAAATGGAGGGTGAGGGAGAGCTTTGTACGCATCTCTGTGTGTGGAGTAGAGGTGGTCTAGAATTGTTTTACCTCTGGTTGCACATTTAACATGTTGATAGAAATTCGTTAAAACTTATTTAAGTTTCCCTGCATTAAAGTCACCGGACACTAGGGACGCCGCCTCTGGATGAGCGTTTTCCTGTTTGCTTATGGCGGAATACAGCTCATTAGTGCGGTTTTAGTTCCAACCTCGCTCTGTGGTGGTATATAGACAGTTATGAAAAAAAACAGATGTAAATTCTCTGGGTAAATAGTGAGGTCTGCAGCTTATCATAAGATACTCCACCTCGGGCGAGCAAAACTTTGAGACTTCCTTAGATATCATGCAACGACTGTTGTTTACATAAATGTATAGGCCCCCGCCCCGTGTCTTACCAGAGGCTGCTGTTCTGTTTTGCCGATAGTGTATAACCCGCTGTATGTTCTTAATGTCGTCGTTCATCCACGACTCTGTGAAGCATAAAATATAACCGTTTTTAATGTCCCGTTGGTAGGATATACGTGCTTTCAGTTTGTCACATTTATTTTCTAGCGGTTGAAAGGTAGCGGTTTTTAGCGGTTGAGGGCAAGGGCAGATTAGCCACTCGTCGCCTGGTCCTCACAAGGCACCCTGATCTTTTGCCTCAATCTACGTTTCCTTCTCCAGCGAATCCACGGGCATTGTGGCCTGGTCGGGTGTCAACAGTATATCCCTCACGTCCGACTCATTGAAGAAAAACTCTTCGTTCAGTTCGAGGTGAGAAATCCCAGTTCTGATGTTTAGAAGCTCTTGTCGGGTCACTATGTCTATCCTATAATACCTCTGTATTCCATGCCAATAATACAGATTGACACTCTACTGCCCCTACTATATGTAATCTTTGGAAGTGTGTGTGTTCTCCCCATGCCCTGCATGCCGCTGTACATGTAATTATCCTACAGATAGTCTCTAATCTCCCCCTCCTGTTCATCCGAGTGTGTCTGTGGCCCGGGGTCACAGACGAAGAGTAATCACAGCCCCGCGTCATGTCTCGTGAGTGGAGCACCAGCTCTCTCTCTCTCACTCTCGTTCTCTCGTTCTTCCCCCCCCAGTAGATTACATGAATAACACAACACTTCTCCAGGCAGACTCCGTCTAATTAGCTGACTCAGTAGTACACTGATTCAGCTTTCAATAGTCTGCAGTAACCTTGAATGAGTAGTGTGTCCAGGCTCGGTCAGGACCCCCAGGTTTAATGAATGGTTAGGAAGGATGCTGTGGGTTATTATTCAACATATTGACTATTGTATGATGCATATACAGTTGTGGTCGGAAGTTTACATACACCTTAGCCAAATACATTTTAAAGCGTTTTTCACAGTTCCTGACATTTAATCCTAGTAAAAATTCCCTGTCTTAGGTCAGTTAGGATCACCACTTTATTTTCAGAATGTGATATGTCAGAATAATAGTTCAGCTTTTAGAATGATTTATTTCAGCTTTTATTTATTTCATCATATTCCCAGTGGGTCAGAAGTTTACATACACTCAATTAGTATTTGGTAGCATTGCCTTCAAATTGTTTGACTTGGGTCAAATGTTTCGGGTAGCCTTCCACAAGCTTGGGTGAATTTTGGCCCATTCCTCCTGACAGAGCTGGTGTAACTGAGTCAGGTTTGTAGGCCTTCTTGCTCGCACACGCTTTTTCAGTTCTGCCCACAAATTTTCAATAGGCTTGAGTTCAGGGTTTTGTGATGGCCACTCCAATACCTTGACTTTGTTGTCCTTAAGCCATTTTGCCACAACTTTGGAAGTATGCTTGGGGTTATTGTCCATTTGGAAGACCCATTTGCGACCAAGCTTTAACTTCCTGACTGATGTCTTGAGATGTTGCTTCAATATATCCACATCATTTTCCTTCCTCATGAAGCCATATATTTTGTGAAGTGTACCAGTCCCTCCTGCAGTCCCTCCTATGGCCAAACAGTTATATTTTTGTTTCATCAGACCACAGGACATTTTTCCAGAAAGTACGATCTTTGTTCCCATGTGCAGTTGCAAACCGTAGTCTGGCTTTTTTATGGCGGTTTTGGAGCAGTGGCTTCTTCCTTGCTGAACGGCCTTTCAGGTTATGTCGATATAGAACTCGTTTTACTGTGGATATAGATACTTTTGTACCTGTTTCCTCCAGCATCTTCACAAGGTCCTTTGCTGTTGTTCTGGGATTGATTTGCACTTTTCGCACCAAAGTAAGTTCATCTCTAGGAGACAGAACGCGTTGCCTTCCTGAGCGGTATGACGGCTGCATGGTCCCATGGTGTTTATACTTCCGTACTATTGTTTGTACAGATGAATGTGGTGCCTTCAGGCGTTTGGAAATTGCTCCCAAGGATGAACCAAACTTGTGGAGGTCTGCAATTTCCCATGATGTCAAGCAAAGAGGCACTGAGTTTGAAGGTAGGCCTTGAAATACATCCACAGGTACACCTCCAATTGACCGAAATGATGTAAATTAGCCTGTCAGAAGCTTCTAATGCCAAAACATAATTTTGGGGAATTTTCCAAGCTGTTTAAAGAAACAGTCAATTTAGTATATGTAAACTTCTGACCAACTGGAATTGTGATAGTGAAATAATCTGTCTGTAAACAATTGTTGGAAAAATGTATTGTGTCATGCACGAAGTAGATGTCCTATCCTACTTGCCAAAACTATAGTTTGTTAACAAGAAATTTGTGGAGTGGTTGAAAAACGAGTTTTAATGACTCCAACCTAAGTGCATGTAAACTTCCAACTTCAACTGTAAATTTCATTAATACTTTTTGAATTTGACTTTTACATGTGGAACCAGTATTGATCTTCCTTGTCCAGGGCTCACTTAAACTTTAAATCTCAATGTGACTTCCTTGAGTTTAATTAAAGGATAAATACAAAATGATATCTCTCTCTGACCCGACCAGAACCAGACTCCAAAGCAGGCCTCAGCCAAAGTCCCTGAGGTACCGGAGCCTGAGGAGGACAAACCTAGCAAGACCCAGCAGCTGAAGAAGATCTTTAAGGAGTACGGAGCTGTAGGAGTCTCCTTCCACATATGTATATCCCTCATGTCTCTGGGCATGTTCTACCTCACTGTGTCCAGGTACTGTATGTTGCAAGACTTCAACAGTATTTATCACATATACAAAAACATTACATTTGTCTTCCTTGTTGACACGGCTTGATTGACAGTAGGCTGAATACCCGAGGGATTGAGTCCAGATTATCAGCCAGCTCACCGATCTCCCCAGATAGCTGTAATGGCCCTTGGATTCAACGCCCTCCTGGCCCGCCCGGCGCTACAGTTCACTAACACACCGCATAATTGTTGCGGGAGAGAGGCGGACATTCTGAAATGGCACCATGTTCAATATAGTGCTCTGTTAGTACATTGCAGTGCACCATGTAGGGAATAGGGAGCCATTTTAGACGATAAGTGTAGAGCAGCATTCTAACGGGATGAACTATTCGGGACCATTTTGATACATTTGATGACTTAATAGTTTATTTCTTCACCGAGCCTTTCAGTAATCTGCGTCTTTGAGGTACAAGATCCTACAATTGCTTTGAGGGCCATGTTGAAATCCTGTCCAATGCTGAAGTTATATGGCTCCCTCTGGTATGTGTGTTCCTCTCCACAGTGGGATCGACATGGCTGCGATCCTGTACAAGATGGGATTCAGTGAATCTCTGGTTCAGTCCAAGTTGGCGGCGGGTACCAGTACGTTTGTCCTGGCGTACGCCGTCCACAAGCTGTTTGCTCCGCTCCGTATCAGCATCACTGTGATATCAGTGCCTCTTCTTGTACGCTACCTCAGAAAGAGTGGCCTCTTCAAGGCACCCGACTCGCCTACACACTGAGTGGCTGAGACCCCAACCTCCACTAACTTCGATAACTGAGACTTTCCAAATATGACCATGACCATTTCTGGAATCAGGAGGGAATAAGCGTGAGAAATTCTTCCATCTCTAATTTTTCAACTGGAATTTCTGCAGGAGAAAAAACAGAACCAARCGAGGCTGACTTTTAACCCACCTGTAGATCAGTGGTGGTCTGTGCCATTTAAGATGAGGGAGGATGATTTTTAAAATGTATTTCTTATAAGCATGGCCTTGTTTCTATTACGGTATGTTGGATGACTGTCATTCATATTCCATTCGCCCAGCTCAATGTAACATTGATAGGTTTAGGCTACTACAAGATACTCAGTGTCCCTGTACCCATCATGAGATTGCTACAACCTATCTTATGAAAAGTTTACATTGTGAATCTTCATCAAGATAATTTTTAGTAATCATGGTGAGACTGTAACACATTCAATACCACCGTGAACTCTCGTGCCTGCATCTAGCTGATCTAGGGTGTAATCATTAGTCAAACAGTTGCAAACGAGAGTTTCTATTGGACAAATTCAGGTATGTTTATCCCCATTCCATTTAAGGAACCTTTTTCAACAGAATCGGTGGAATAAATACACCCCTGATCACACGCAAACACAATTCACTTTCATAGCAGCCATATAAAAACAGCATGATCACTTTGCTCATTGTATATAGTGCATTCGGAAAGTTTTCAGACCCCTTGACTTTTTCCTCATTTTGTCACGTTACAGCCTTCTAAAATGGATCAATTCTTTTTTGCCTCATCAATCTTCACACAATACGCCATAATTACAAAGCAAAAGCAGGTTTTTAGAATTTTTTGCAAATAAAAAAACTCATATTTACATAAGTATTCAGACCCTTTACTCAGTACTTTGTTGAAGCACCTTTGGCAGAGATTACCGCCTCGAGTCTTCTTGGGTATGACCACTATTTTCAGGTCTCTCCAGAGATGTTCGATCGGGGTTAAGTCTGGGTTCTTGCTGGACCACTCAAGGACATTCAGAAACTTGTCCTGACGCCACTCCTGCGTTGTCTTGGCTGTGTGCTTAGGGTCACTGTCCTGTTGGAAGGTGAACCTTCACCCCAGTCTGACGTCTGTTGTGGAAATTCTAATCAATAATGAGGAGAGACAGGGTCAATCACCAATCAGGATATTACTTTATTCAAAACGTATTAATAGGGAAAATATAGAGCAATAACGATGGCTGGTCGTCGGGGGTTGGGTTGAGAGCACTGAGAACGAATACAAACACCTTTTTATAACAAAGGTACACACCCCCTTAGTCTACAACACAAACAACAGATGTGTGGAATGGGTCACAAGGTTAGGATTTGTATTTAAAAAAATATCTGCTGTAAAGATGTGCTCATTGTGGGGAAACCAGGTTCTGGCCCCTAAAACAAGGTTCCTCTCATCATTATCCATACCGAGCCCTCTCCACCCAGATACCTCCTGGCACAGAAACACCAACTCAGTCCGAGAGATGACAAGACCATCATAAATAAGTTGCTAGAGTTAAATCTCAGAAGCTCCTCTCAGTTCACACAGACACGATAGAGTTCTAAGAACCCTATTCTGTTGCATAAAAAAAACATTTGATGCAATAACAGTATAACATAATCTTGTAATTTCTCCATGATACGTCCTGAGCGCTCTGCAAGCAGGTTTTCATCAAGGGTCTCTCTGTACTTTGCTCAGTTCATCTTTCGCTTGATCCTGACTAGTCTTCCAGTACCTGCCGCTGAAAAACATACCCACAGCATGATGCTGCTACTACCATGCTTCACCGTAAGGATGGTGCCAGGTTTCCTTCAGACCTGACGCTTGGTATTCAGGCCAAAGAGTTTAATCTTGGTTTCATCAGACCAGAGAATCTTGTTTCTCATGGTCTGAGAGTCCTTTAGGTGCCTATTGCCTAACTCCAAGTGGGCTGTCAAGTGCCTTTTACTGAGGAGTGGCTTCCGTCTGGCTACTCTACCATAAAAGCCTGATTGGTGGAGTGCTGCAGAGATGGTTGTCCTTCCATCTCCACAGGGGACCTCTGGAGCTCTGTCGGAGTGAACATCAGGTTCTTGGTCACCTCTCTGACCACGGCCCTTCTCCCCCTATTGCCAGCTCTATGAAGAGTCTTGGTGGTTCCAAACTTCTTCCATTTAATAATGATTGATATGTATCCCCAGATATGTGCCTCGAAACAATCCTGTCTCTGAGCTCTACGGACAATTCCTTTTGACCTCATGTCTTGGTTTTTGCTCTGACATGCACTGTCAACAGTGGGACTAAATCTTGTCCAATCAATTGAAACTACCACAGGTGGACTCTAATCAAGATATAGAAACATCTCAACGATGATCAATGGAATTAGGATGCACCTGAGCTCAATTTTGAGTCTCATAGCAAAACGTTTAAATACTTATGTAAATACATTCTAAAAACCTGTTTTCGCTTTGTCATTATGGGGTATTGTGTGTAGATTGATGAAAATAAATATATATAATCAATTTTAGAATAACATGCTGACTAGACTAATTGATTTTGTCCACCCACACCAGATGTGATCATGTCACGCAGGTTGAAATATCAAATCAAACTCTGAACCAATTATATACATTTTGGGACGGGTCGAAAAGCATTTAACATTTTATGGCAATTTAGCTAACTACCTTGCTGTTGCTAGCAAATTTGTCCTGGGATATAAACATTGGGTTGTTTTTTTACCTGAGATGCACAAGGTCCTCTACTCTGACAATTAATCCACAGATTAAACTGTAAACCGAATTTGTTTCTAGTCATCTCTCCTTCCTTCAGGCTTCTTTTTCTTCTTTGGACTTTATATGGCAGTTGGCAACCAACTTTACGGTGCATTACCTCAACCAACTGGATTCTGGACCTCAGTTCATCTTTCAATCACCCACGTGGGTATATGCACCTAAAAACCAATGAGGAGATGGGAGAGGCAGGTCTTGCAGCGCATTGAGCGTCACAAATAGAACCAAGTTCTATTTTAGCGCCTGGCTACACAGACGCTCGTAGGCAGTGTGGGTGCAATGATTGAATAACATTTATGGTGAGCATCTAAGGCTGTAATGTAACAAAATGTGTAAAAAGTCAAGGGGTCTAAATACTTTCCGAATGTGGTGTGTATATAATTCCTTCTTGAACTATCTATGCGCTCTCCCCCTCTCACCTGTTCCCTTCGCGTGTGGACTTCAGTGCACAACACATCAGCTGCCTGTGACCAGGCAAAAAAACCTTCATATCATGACCGCTAACCACTACACACAGCCTAAACTGTTGTCACCTTATAGTAATCATACCTACTAGAACTAACGTGTTATTAAACCCGCTAGCTACAATCACGCAGTGTAGTCAGAAAGCAGTTTAGCAGTTACACCGGTGGGACCCTGTGGCAATAAATGAATAAAACCAAAATCTTACTTTAACTTGGAAGAGTTCCAGTGTTGGATAGCCATAGCCATCTAGCTAACGTAGCATCCTTTTCGGTTTGAGTAGGCTAAACTGGCTAGCTGCATTCAACTAGCTAAGTGAACGTTTAAAATAATACAACCAAATATAGCTAGCTCTTTCTCTCTCTTGCTTCTCCTTCATTTTTTAAATATATTTACATTTAAGTCATTTAGCAGACGCTCTTATCCAGAGCGACTTACAAATTGGTGCATTCACCTTATGATATCCAGTGGAACAACCACTTTACAATAGTGCATCTAACTCTTTTAATGGGGGGGGGTTAGAAGGATATATGAATTTGTTAAACTGTTCAACTATTATCTTTCTCTCTGAGTCAATTACTCACCACATTTTATGCACTGCAGTAGCTTATGCTTTCAGTACTAGATTTATTCTCTGATCCTTTGATTGGGTGGACATGTCAGTTCATGCTGCAAGAGCTCTGATAGGTTGAAGGACATCCTCCGGAAGTCGTCATAATCACTGTGTAAGTCTGTGGAAGGGGGTGAGAACCATGAGCCTCCTAGGTTTTGCATTGAAGTCAATATAACCAGAGAAGGACAGAAGCTAGCTGTCCTCTGGCTACACCATGATGCCACCCTACAGAGTGCTGCCGAGGGTATTGTAGACCATTGCAAAACTGTATTAAGCAATTGTTTGGTGACGTGAATATATTTCGCATAGTTTAATCTAAAACGGTTAACTTTGTTTCACTATTTGTATTTTTATGAAATTCTTTGAGGATGCTCGCCCTCTTACTCCAAGGAGCCTCCACTGCTGTAAATATCCCTATTTGTTTCCTTTACAAACTAAAGTACAGTAGTTGGTCCTCTGTATGTTTTAAGATTCTATGCAGTTGTCATTGTGTTTTCAGGCCGTTGTGTTTTACCTTAGCTCCTGCTTCCTGTTTTGTAACATAAGTAAGTAAAGTGCCATGTCTGTCTGAATTATTGTAATAAAATATGAAAAAGTAATATGAATTCACTGTTACAGGTTTATCATTTATTATAAATGGGGTTGAAATTCATCCACTCATGACCATAAATAAAAAGACAACAAAAGGGCCATCTGTCTTAGATATATTTATTTACAATCATATTGAACCAGTGGCACTGGATGAAGTTTGATTATCAGGGACTTTCTGAATGATACGAGAATCTATTCTAAACCCTACCTTGAAGTTCAGAATGTTCTAAGGAATGGTCTAAATAATATTCTTTTAGGAATAGGAGTTGTGGATACAGGTTGGTCGGTCAGTCAGCATCTCTGTGCTGTGAAGTTTCTCTACTGGGAAGGTTTGTAAAAAAGCTGATCACTCACCTCCACTGACTGGTCTTACTGTTAGCTGAGTAGCCATGTTCTTTTCTGTTCTAGGTGAACGATTCAGCAGAAATATTTAGGTTACCTTCTCTTAACTCTCCCCCTTGTCATTTAGCCTGGAAATGCATATGCTCTGTTAAACACCGGTTTGGGTTCCAGACTGGTTGTAATTAGCTAAGGAGAACTGTTGTGTCCAATGCAAGTTCTTGTCCTATTAGCTCTGTATGAAGTAAGGATTTATTGGGATATTTGTAGCCTTCCATATAATTATGTGTGATTTTTTGGGGGGGAATTGATTGGAATATAATTTTTTCTATGTGGTTTTTATTGCAGTAAAATGTTGTCATAAAACATTTTATTCTGACTAAGTAGCTCTGGATAAGAGTCTGCTAAAGGACAAACATAATTTATACAAAATGTGTAATAAAAAAAACATTGTCAAGATTACAGCCATGATTATAATATGGATGATATATGGCTGCTCTTAAAGGAAAGCATGTGCACACAGTCAAATACCACCAAGAGCCACACGGTGGCGCTCCTGAACTACAAATCATGTTTCCGTCCTTTATGGATGCAATGATGGCACTATCAAGAGCTTTACTGCGTCTCTGCACAGCGAACAGCATTTATTAAGACCTCATTCATTTAACCAAGACTGTTCAAATACCATCCAGAGCTGCAACTTGTTTAAAAGGAAACTTTTCTCTTGAAAATGCCCTAAATATCTTTAAAAAAATAAAAAAATAAAATAATAATAAAAATATATACTTAATTCATCTCAATGGCCCCGTAACACATTCAGCTTGCACATGCATAACAGTTGTGATACCACAGATAATGTTGATGACTTTTGTCTGCACAAACATTTTAGATTTTTTTGCAGGCTTCTTCCACTCAACCCTAAAACATTTTGGTTATAGCCCCTGTTCTACCAGGTCAGGTCTTCAAGAGGTTCTCATTCTATTGCTTCCCATTTAAGATTTCATAGGTCAGGGGAAAAGGGAAACCAGCAGCCCTGTCTGACTCTGTACCCCCCCCCCCCAATAACCACTATTGTACTCACCTGTCTCGGACCCACGCTAGACCTGGGTTTAAATAATGTATAGTGTATTCAGACTTGAATAATAAAAAATAAAAAGCTTTGTCCATTTACAGTAGGGAAATATGAACAATTTGTTTATTCAACTAGGCAAGTCAGTTAAAACAAATTCTTATTTACAATGACAATGAAGTGCCAGACAGTTATCAGTCACAGTCTCAGGTAAATGTACAGGTATAGGGCTCAAGCAGCTTGAACACAGGCATTTACAGTACATGCGCATGCAGACAGGCGCGCGCACACACACACACACACTCGAGGCTCATTATCTGGGCCGAGGAGGACTCTTAGTTGCCATCACCTCACCATCCCCTGGATGTCCCCCATGGCTAGGAACAAATTGGTGACAGCTAGGCAGGAAGGCAGCACTTCTAACCACACTGGCAGGCTGTTCTAGCTAGCCTCTTTCCCTCTTGCTCCGTTCTCTCCCTCCCCTGTCTCTCATTTCTTTCTCTTTCTCTCTGAGGAGCAGGTCAACTCCCTGGGTACTCTATAATAATCACCCCTAGCTGAGTCCCAGATGAGTCCAGTTGTGATGAGGATTTAATGACATAAACACTGTTGTTGGCACAGTATGAATGCTGCCTGCCACCCACAACATTATCTACCTGTATGAGACCCAGCTTGCGTTCCAAATGGCTCCCTATGTAGTGCACTACAGCCCCAGTGTGAATTGTCCTGTCAGAGTCTGAATAGAAAGTCAACAATTCAACAAGTCTCACTACTTGCAGCAGGATCTCTGAGCAGCAGAGCCGGCTCTACAGTGAGGAGCTGAGCACTCTCTTCCTTTATCTCTCCCTTTGTCTCACTCCTTCTGTCTCCTCTCTCTCTCTCTTCCTTTCGCATGCTCCTTTTCTCTCTCTCCCACTCGCTCCCTTTCTCTCCGCCCCCCACATTCTCTCTCTCTCTCTCTATCTCTCTCTCTCTCTCTCTCTCTCTCTCTCTCTCTCCCTCTGAGTTAAGTTTAGCGGCTGTAGCGGATGGTGGAGTCAACCTGGCTGTGCTGTCAACTGTCTTCCTTCATCATGACGAGGCTCAGTTGCCATAGAGGCCACAGAATACTGGGATTGAGACAGTGACGGTTAGAACTCAGAGCAGCTACATCTTATTATTTTAAAAACAGGAGCTTCTGCCAGTCTCAAATAGATTTATTTATTTTTCATTCATTGCATTCCCCTCTCACATTTTCCTCTGGGTTTTTGCAAGAGTGTGGCAGTTTATAGTAGAAGGAAGGCTGGGTTGGAGAGGTAGGAGACTGTTCCAGCTTTGAAAGAGGTAGAAAAGTATATAACGTAAGGTCACAACCTGTCACAGTATTTTTGACAGTTGGTGGATTGGTGTTTATTTGGGCTGTGTCATCGCCTGAGGTGAATCTAGTAATTACCTGTAATGGCTGGCCAGATAACAATTTGGTTGGGGCTCGATTTTGTTTCCCCTCAGTTCCAGTCAATTCAGGAAGTGCATTGAAATTTGATTCATGAATTGAAAACACCTCGAAAAACAATGTTAATTTTTCAACTCAATTCATGAGTTGAGTTTGTATTAATTCCTTGAATTGACTGAATTGAAATGGCACTGACTCTAACCATGTTAGAATGTACCTTAATCCTGTCCAGCCAGTAGGTGCAGAGCTCTGCTGTGTGCTGTTCGGTTGATGGCGCTGGTGGCTAAAACCTTCAGCTTTAAAACAAACCCTTCTCAAACACTGTGGAAAGCAAACAGACAGACAATTTCTTTCAATTAGCCCAAGCAGGCCAGCCCAATACATTTTAGTTTGTACCTTCAGACGTAAGGGCCCTGTTGTGCGTCCGGGACCAAATTATGACTAATGGCTGTTGGGGAGCTGCTGAGCTGATCTTCCACTCCTCTGCTCTCTTTCTTTCTCACCTTCTCTCTCCCTCTTTCTCGTTCTCCTCTCTCGTTCTCCTCTCTCCGTCTCTCTCTGTGTCTCTCTCTGTCTGTCAAATTCAGATTGCTTTATTGGCATGAAATACAATTAATAGATATTGCCAGAGAAGTAGTGGTACAGCATTTCAGTAAATACAGTAAAATGCAATGAGCTTAATAATATTGTGTATATATAATAATGTATACAAGTACAACACTACTGCTGTTGTATTGTGTAATCTACAATCGATTTAAATAAGGTTCTAAAAAGAGAGACGGCTCATAAATAAACAACTAAATGTACACGGATGATGGTTCCACTATGTATTACTTGTAAGTTACATACAATGTATAATAAATCCTTCATGGACTTAATTGTCATGGGATGTATGTCCCTCAGGCTATGGCAGTCGCATATCTGGCAGTAATATTTGCAGTTTCTCCCTCACCCAGAATAATTCCCAGCTTTAAGTCATTAGTACAGTGCCTTCTGAAACTATTCATACCCCTTGACTTATTCCACATTTTGTTGCGTTACAGCATGAATTCAACATGGATTACATATATATTCCCCCCCATCTACACACAATAACTGATAATGGCAATGTTTTTAGAAAATACAGAAATATCTAATTTACATAGGTATTTACACCCCTGAGTCAATACTTTGTAGAAGCACCTTTACAGCTGTGAGTCTTCCTGGGTAAGTATAAGAGCTTTCCACACCTGGATTGTGGACATTTGTCCATTTATTCTTTTCAAAATTCTTCCAGCTCTGTAAAATTGGTTGTTGATCATTGCTAAACAACCATTTTCAGGTCTTGCTGTAGATTTAAGTCAAAACTGTAACTCGGCCACTCCGGAACATTCGCTGTATTGTTGGTAAGCAACTCCAGTGTAGATTTGGCCTTGTGTTTCAGGTTATTATCCTGCTAAAAGGTGAATTCATCTCCCCGTGTCTGGTGGAAAGCATACCCATAACATGATGCAGCCAGCACTATGCTTAGAAATATGGACAGCGGTAGGGTACTAGGGATTAACTAGCGCCGCCCCCTGTAATTCACATTATGACCACAAGATGTTACCAAATTTTTTTCCCAACACTTTCCCTGGTTGCCACTGCTCTTAACAACAAAAAATTCCTGTCTCATCACAACTTTTGGAGATATTTCAACTAAACAATTTTGTGGTACTGTGAGTTGATGGGAAAAAAATTGAAATTTTGAAAAAGTTGTGGATACAGTGGGGAGAACAAGTATTTGACACACTGCCGATTTAGCAGGTTTTCTTACTTACAAAGCATGTAGAGGTCTGTAATTTTTATCATAGGTACACTTCAACTGTGAGAGACGGAAAAAATCCAGAAAATCATGATTTTTAAGTAATTAATTTGCATTTTATTGCATGACATTCTACAATGTAGAAAATAGTACAAATAAAGAAAAACCTTGGAATGAGTAGGTGTGTCCAAATGTTTGACTGGTACTATAAATATCTGTCTCTCTGTCTTGGAGGGTAAAGACGTTGTGTCCCGAAATGGCACCCTATTCCCTATATAGTGCACTAAAGTTGAGTAAGGCCATGGAATATGGTGCCATCTAGGACGTAGACTTGTTTAAGATGGATGGAAGCGTATATTACTCTGTTATTATTCAGTGTATTCGTATTTTAGGGCTGAGCTGCATATCTGATTCACTGCTGTCATTTTTCTTCCCATGGATTTCTTAGTCACTCCACACAGTGATTTCTCTGGTATACTGTAGATATTGACCGGTTTCAGTTTGAATGAGAAGTATATTTCACACGCTAAGGCCCCTCGTCTCCAAAGAACATAATTATAATGTCAATAATAATCATAAAGATGAATAATGCAGAGGTTGTTGCTATGATACGATATTTGTGTCCCAACTGCCATCCTATTCCTTTTATAGTGCACTAGGGGCCCAAAGGGCTCCGGTCAAAAGTATTGCACTATATAGGTAATAGGGTGCCATTTGGGACGAACACTGGAAAAACCGTAGGCCATGCAGATGGTTGATTGAGGAAGAAACACTGTTTCTCTGCCATGGAAAGATATATATTATTTACAAGTGTGTGAAGCAGGAAGAAATAGATTTTGCAATACAGAACTCAAAGAGAATTATAGATAGCTAGCTGGACCACTGTGATTTGCCCCCTACTCTACTTTATTTCTATTGCTGACGTTCCCCACGGCTTTAGGAAGGAGATTTAAAAGCGGGTGAATAGTCTGTTGAGGAAATAGCGAGGTCAAGACCTGATGGTTGAATGTAGGGGAATTCTAAACGTTGTAAAGAGACACCACACGATGGTTATGTAAACATTTCTGTGCAGACAAACTCTTCAAAAACATGTTGTCTCGCAAACGTTGTGTCAAATGCGTTGTTCATCAGTTGTACAACCTGTGTGTTTTGGGAGAGGGATAGAAAGAAAGACACACTCCCTACAGACTCCCTATAATAACGGCACAACACGACACATAAACTACACGCATCAGAGAGTACCATTTATTAAAATATTATTTTTATGTCTGCATGCTTCGGGGGCATGGAAATGAGAGCCCTACATTCAACCCATCAATACGGCAGCAGCGTAGCGCAGCGTAACAGCGATGCATTTCTTTTTTAGATCCCCAATCAGATTTGGTTGCTGCTCCCTGCGGGCACTTATACCAGTCAGCCACAAAGGAGTGGGCCCTGCCAGGCTGACAAACACTACAATCCCTCAGAGAAAGAGAGAGAGGGGGGGGGGGGGTAGGAGGATAAAGAGAAGTCTGAGGGAGACACTAATATTAAAGTCCCTTTTAAAAGCAAAAAACGAGAGGGGAGAGAAGGTAAGTTGTAAGTAAGTTGAGACATTTTTTACATTCAGCACCACTCTGTCAAGGGAAATATAGTTGTATTTCTACGAAAGATATCTACATATATTTCGGGATGTTGTGTATCCCTGGAAATAATCAGAATGCATGTAAATATTACAGTAAAAAAAGTTGGTAAGTTAAGCCGTGAGACTGGGTAAGTTAAGCATCATTAAACCTCATTAATTAAACACAATAAATTCATTTGACTTGGTGAAAAGCAGTTTTTTGGGCCTAACTTACAACCACTTTTTCCATGTGGTTTCTTCCTTCACAGACTCCATGAAATTATTCCCCCATCCTAAATATTTGGTAAAATTATACATTTTGTGTATGATTTCCTGGAAACAATGGTGGCTCAACTTAACTCTTAGGCTCAACTTAACCAACTCTCCCCTAATTCTTTGTAATGATTTTTTTTAAAGCCATTGTCACACCCGCAGGTAAATCCATTATGGTTCTGCAATTAAAATGAAGGATTCATGAAGGCAGCATACAGAAAGAGGCCGCTATTATTTCCTCTAATATTCAGATATTATGCCTGCTGATATTGGCAAATTTTGTCGATTTTTTTTTTTTTTTTTTACAAGGCTTTACTCATATCTCCATCCCTAAATTATAGTGTTCAGCAAGCATGTAGTCAACAAAACACCAACAATCTCAACATAAAGGTATGATCCTCCGTCTCCAGAATTGTCAAGATTCCACATCCCCAACACTAAATCAACACTGCAGGATAACGCCTCACTAAAATGACTTACTTTTGTAAATAAACTATACATACCAAAGTATGTGGACACCCGTTCAAATTAGTGGACTCGGCTATTTCGGCCACACCCATTGCTGAAAGGTGTGTAAAATCGAGCACACAGCCATGCAATGTACATAGACAGACATTGGCAGTAGAATGGCCTTACTGAAGAGCTCAGTGACTTTCAACGTTGCACCGTCATAAAATGCCACCTAAAGCTAGTCGCCATTGGACTCTGGAGCAGTGGAAACGTGTTCTCTGGGGGGATAAATCCAGGGGCACAACTTTCACTGGGGATGGGGGAGAACATCCCCTCCCACTTTCTGAAATTGCATTTTTGTCCCCCCCCTGTCATATCATAGAAAACGAGGCAACGGTGTGCTTTAGGACCATGTGGACATAGCGTCCAGCCTCCGAGTGGTCGGGTAGGTTGTTTGGTAGGGTTGATCCAACCGGATTTTTAAAATAAAAATGTATGTGCCCTCCACTTCTAAAACCAAAGTTACACCCCTGGATGAATCACACTTCACCATCTGTCATGCCGAAAGACTAATCTGGGTTTGGTGGATGCCTGGAGAACGCTACCTGCACCAATGCATAGTGCCAACTGTAAAGTTTGGTGGAGGAGGAATAATGTCTGCGGCTGTTTTTCATGGTTCGGGCTAGGCCCCTTAGTTCCAGTGAAAGGAAATCTTAGTGCTACAGCATACAATGGCATTCTAGACGATTCTGTGCTTCCAACATTGTGGCAACAGTTTGGGAAAGGTCCTTTCCTGTTTCAGCATGACATCAACTGAACAAGTTCCACAGACATGTTACTAACAGAAATGGAATAATGTGTCCCTGAACAAAGGGGGGGTCAAAATCAAAAGTAACAGTCATTATCTGGTGTGGCCACCAGCTGCTTTAAGTACTGCAGTGCATCTCCTCATGGACTGCACCAGATTTGCCAGTTCTTGCTGTTACCCACTTTTCCACCAAGGTACCTGCAAGTTCCCGGACATTTCTGGGGGGAATGGCCCTAGCCCTCACCCTCTGATCCAACAGGTCCCAGACATGCTCAATGGGATTGAGATCCGGGCTCTTCGCTGGCCATGGCAGAACACTAACATTCCTGTCTTGCAGGAAATAACGCACAGAATGAACAGTATGGCTGGTGGCATTGTCATGCTGGAGGATCATGTCAGGATGAGCCTGCAGTAAAGGTACCACATGAGGGAGGAGGATGTCTTCCCTGTAACACACAGCATTGAGATTGCCTGCAATGACAAGCTCAGTCGGATGATGCTGTGACACACCGCCCCAGACCATGATGGACCCTCCACCTCCAAATCGATTGTGCATCCCTGGTGTAACTCAGGCAGTTGTTGTTGCCATCCTGTACCTGTCCCGCAGGTGTGATGTTCGGATGTACCGATCCTGTTCAGGTGTTGTTACACATGGTCTGCCACTGCAAGGACAATCAGCTGTCCGTCCTGTATCCCTGAGGCGCTGTCGTAGGCGTCTCACAGTACGGACGTTGCAATTTATTGCCCTGGCCACATCTGCAGTCCTCATGCCTCCTTGCAGCATACCTAAGGCACGTTCACACAGATGAGCAGGGACCCTGGGCATCTTTCTTTTGGTGTTTTTCAGAGTCAGTAGAAAGGCCTCTAGTGTCCTAAGTTTTCATAACAGTGACCTTATTTGCCTACCTGTAAGCTGTTAGTGTCTTAACAACTGTTCCACATGTGCATGTTCATTAATTGTTTATGGTTCATTGAACAAGCATGAGAAACAGTGTTTAAACCCTTTACAATGAAGGTCTGTGAAGTTATTTGGATTTTTACGAATAATCTTTGAAGACAGGGTCCTGAAAAAGGGACGTTTCTTTTTTGCTGAGTTTAGTTATTGGATTAAATAAATAACAGTCATCAGATTAATGAAAGTAAAGTCACGACATATTGGAGCCCCTGTGCGAGGAATCTAAAACAAAATTAGGCCTTGCTGTTTAATTCAGTCGATATGAGTTGTGTTGCAGATTACGTTATACACCAATAGAGTGTAGGCAGGATTATCGTGGAGAGTGACTGTGTTTCCATTTTACCAAGATACTAGAAAGATTGCCTCCTGTGTTGCATACTGTGTAAGGGTCAGAGTGAGCAGACTCAGCGAGTATTAATTACTAGAGCTAGGACATATTGGCCAGCCAAGGAAATTTGAGAAGATATTTTTGTTGGCCAAAGCAAAACATTATCTCTCTGTCTATTGTGCTTAAAAAACGTGAAAAGACAGCAAATATTTCTTTATGTTATTGCGTGTTCTAGTAACATTGCTGGCAAAGAAATGCCGATTGGGTTGAAATTGAGACATCATTAGTTAACCCCTGGTCTGGTATTGAAGGGAACCCTGTGTGACAGGAAGTTAACATTCCTGTACAACAACGGCTAGCTTTGCATTCAATCTTAAGCTAACAAAGAAAGAGCAGCCATTTTATTTTGTTCATCTTTCAGGGCGAAACCCTGTGTCTTGGGTGATGGAAGTCCCATCTTTGCTGGAATCCCTTGTGAGTTCAGCTTTCAGGGGTAAGTGACCCCTTGTGGTGAAGAATTGGCAGTATTTTTTTGTGAAAAAATTATCCATTGTGAGAACCAACGTCTTCTCCCATTTGTAACAGCTGGTTACACTTTAAGAATATCCAACCCATCTCAACTGATTGGATATTGTTGTCTGATTCGATTTAACAAGGAAGTTAAATTGCCAAACAAACATTTTACCAGGTTGATAATTTGGATAAGGATCAAATTAATTTGTTCCAACCAATGAGACATTTGAAACTTTTCCACATTAACCTTGATACAGCGACACTTTCAGGTTAATTTAAGTTTAATTCCCAGATAGCCTATACAGGTATGATTAATAATTAACATTGCTTAATCAATTAAATTTGCTTTTGCAAATTAATTTACGTCCAACTCCCACGTTACTGATCCAGTATTGATCTTTTATTAACGTCTATAAATAGATTAAAATCGTTTTTGCAGCTTCCAACGACTCAAAACCCAAACTTGGAAAAATAAAAACCTTTTTAAACTTATTTTTATTTTTAATGTTATTTATTGTTATTGCGAATGTATTGCGAGTGTGCTTCTATTTCCGATAGTGCAGCAACATCTAACAAGTAATATCTAACAATTCCACAACAAAAACCTAATACACACGAATCTAAGTAAAGGAATGGAATAAGAATATATAAACATGAATATATGGATGAGCAATGACAGAACGGCATAGGCTAGGTTGTAATAGATAGTATAGAATACAGTATATACATATGAGATGAGTAATGCAAGATATGTAAACATTATTAAAGTGGCATTATTAAAGTGACTAGTGTTCCATTTGTTGAAGTGGCCAATGATTTCAAGCCTGTATGTAGGCAGCAGCCTCTCTGTGTTAGTGATGACTGTTTAACAGTCTGATGGCCTTGAGATAGAAGCTGTTTTTCAGTCTCTCGGTCCCAGCTTTGATGCACCTGTACTGACCTCGCCTTCTGGATCGTAGCGGGGTGAATAGGCAGTGGCTCGGTTGGTTGTTGTCATTGATGATCTTTTTGGGCTTCCTTTGACATCGGGTGCTGTAGGTGTCCTGAAGGGCAGGTAGTTTGCCCTCTGTGATGCATTGTGCAGACCGCACCACTATCTGGAGAGCCTTGTGGTTGTGGGCAGTGCAGTTGCCGTACTAGGCGGTGATACACAGCCCGACAGGATGTTCTTAATTGTGCATCTGTAAAAGTTTGTGAGGGTTTTTGGTGACAAGCCAAATTTATTCAGCCTCAGGAGGTTGAAGAGGCGCTGTTGCGCCTTCTTCACCACACTGCCTGTGTGGTTGGACCATTTCAGTTTGTCCATGATGTGTACGCCGAAGAACTTAAAACTTTTTACCTTCTCCACTACTGTCCCGTCGATGTGGATAGGGGGGTGCATCATCTGTGGACCTATAGGGGTGGTAAGCAAATTGAAGTGGGTCTAGGGTGACAGGTAAGGTGGAGGTGATATAATCCTGACTAGTCTCTCAAAGCACTTCATGATGAAAGAAGTGAGTGCCACGGGGCGACAGTCATTTAGTTCAGTTACCTTTGTATTCTTGGGTACAGGAACAATGGTGGCAATCTTGAAGCATGTGGGGACAACAGACTGGGATAGGGAGAGATTGGTCTGCGCATGCTCTGAGGACGCGGCTAGGGATGCCGTCTGGGCCGGCAGCCTTGCGAGGGTTAACACGTTTAAATGTCTTACTCACGTCGGCCTCACTTACTCAGAAGGCGAGCCCACAATCCTTGGTAGCGGGCCACGTCGGCGGCACTGTATTATCCTCAAAGCAGGGCAAAGGAGGTGTTTAGTTTATCTGGAAGCAAGACGTCGGTATCCGTGACATGGCTGGTTTTCCTTTTATAGCCCGTGATCGTATGTAGACCCTGCCTCATGCGTCTCGTGTCTGAGCCGTTGAATTGCGACTCCACTTTGTTTTTGTTCTCACATTTTGCTTGTTTGATTTCATTGCGGAGGGGTTAACTATACTGTTTGTATTCGGCCATATTCCCAGTCGCCTTTCCATGGTTAACTGCGATGGTTCGCGCTTTCAGTTTTGCACGAATCTATCCACGGTTTCTGGTTAGGGTAGGTTTTAATAGTCACAGTGGGTACAACATCTCCTATACACTTCCTGATAAACTCACTCACCGAATCAGCCTATACGTCAATGTTATTCTCTGTGGCTTCCCGGAACACATCCCAGTCCATGTGATCAAAACAATCTTGAAACTTCAGAACAGCGTTGATTAGTTCTTAGCACAGGTGCTTCCTGTTTGAGTTTCTTCCTATAGGAAGGGATGAGCAAAATGGAGTCGTGGTCAAATTTGCCGAAAATAGGGCGGGGGAGGGCCTTGTATGCATCGTGGTAGTTAGAGTAACAGTGGTACAGTGTTTTTCCAGCGGGAGTGCTACAGACAATATGCTGATTGAATTTAGGTAGCCTTGTTCTCAAATTAGCTATGTTAATGTCCCCATCTACAATAAATGCAGCCTCAGGATATATGGTTTCCAGTTAGCGTGAAGTTCCTTGAGGGCCGTCGTGGTATCGGCTTGAGGGGGGATATACACGGCTGTGACAATAACGGAAGAGAATTCTCTTGGGAGATGATACCGTCGGCATTTGATTGTGAGGAATTCTAGGTCAGGTGAACAAAAGGAATTGAGTTTCTGTATGTTGTTACAATTCCACAACGTTAATCATGAAAAACCCCGACCTTCTTCTTTTCGGAGAGATGGTTTTTCCTGTCGGTGCGGCTTTATCGACTCCGACAGCATATCCCAAGAGAGCCATGTTTCCGTGAAACACAGTATGTTACAATCCCCGATGTCTCTTTGGAAAGCAGCCCTTGCCCTAATTGTGTCGACCTTGTTGTCTAGGGACTGGACATTATCGAGTAATATACTTAGAAGCGGTGGGTGGCGTGTGCGCCTCCAAAGTCTGACCAGAAGACTACTATCAGAGGGGCTGGTCCCCATTCTCACGTTAATTAGTGAACCTTCACCTGTAGAATGATTGATTGCAGACCTCGATATAAACCCAAACTATGCCATAAGCTAGAAAACAGCAGAAATTGTAAAAGACCTTGTAAAGGTTCTCTCCAGTTTAGCCCTGATGCATGGCCACAAGCAGAGATCGACATCAGTCCAGTACCGCAGTGCACAGCAGAAGCACAAGCAAGAAATGGTTGCCATGAAGGGACAGGTGGAGAGAACCGGGAAACTAATGACAAAAGCAGAAAAGGGAAAAATATTGCCAGCCGTGGAACTGCATTTGAAAACTGAACAATTAAAAGTAATGACAAAAATGTATGACGACGAACGAGCACAAACTCTTCCACAAAATTGTCTTCTATAGGAACAACAAGATTTAGCCAAAACTAAATACGACAAAGTCCACGCAAAATTAAAAAAGCAATAATGTTCTAGTCCAAATGCTGCAGACCAAAGACAATCAATTAATGAACACAATGACCAAGTTGGATGAATTGCGGAACTCATTGAAGTCACTGATCAAATGATTGATGAGAGAAAAAAGAAAAAATGTATCTCCAAGCAAGCGAAGGAAATCTCATCACTGAATCTCTCGCTCCGCACTCAAGACCTCTACCTGCAAACCATGACATATAAGTATAAGTCCGAGTGGAGCCAGTGCGACACTCACATGCCTAAAATAAGTACTCTAAGCGCCCAAGTGGACTCTGCGATGCAGCAGAAAACCCTCATCTGGAGGACTTCCAAAACGGTCAAGCGCTACAGCGTGACTACCCAACCAAGCAAGCAACCGGAGCTCGGGACACAAAGGAGTGAAGACAACAAAAGGCTTCAGACGTTGCCTTTCTCAGGTGTCCCTCAGTCTTCTCCTCTTGGCCATTCGACACAGAGTAATATGGTGCCTCCTCGCCAACAACAATATGGTCCCTCCTCACCAGCTTCTCCTCTTGGCCTTTCGGCCCCAATTCTCCCCACAGGATGAAGCCAACCTTCTCCGCGCACTTGGCACGGAATGCCTTGACAAAATCGTCAAAAACATCTGCACCAGTGACCCCATTCCAGGGAAGCCAAACGACACTGAGATGTTCTTAGCAGACATAGAAAACACCTTGGATGTATACCCGAACGCTACGGGTACTGTCAGGCTTTTCCTGTTGAAACGAATGTCGAATAGACGCGTGACAAGGTTCATCCATCTACAACAGCAACAAGTGCAAAACGACTATGCAAAACTTGCCACGGCTTTGAAAATAGAATTCAGTAGTTCTGCGACTCGCAAACACAACAGCTCACAGGCTAACACCGTCAAACAAGCTTGGAACGAACACCCACAACCATACTATTATAGGCTTCGTTCAGCTTACTTTGGCCTGCTCACTGAAACAGGAATGGAAGAGCTATTGCCATTCAAACAAATGTTTCTGTCGAACATGTATCCCTGCTTCATTAACTACTTGGGCCCTACAGCCCACGTTGGTTTGCCAATCTCAGAACTGAGAGCTTTTGAAGCATCAGAAGTGAGCTGCGCTAAGAGCCCCGACATTGAGCAGGAGCACTCGCTCCAGTTAGAGGGTGCGTTAACAGAGATAGGAGCGTTGAGTGATGATGCACAACAAAGGTATCTACCACGAAACCACAATACTAATAAGCACCACGGTCAAAATAGCTATGAAGTACGTCACCGGCGAAACAACTACCGCTACAATCAACCTGATTGCTACATTCCTGCACCCAACCTACACAAAGTGTCAAGGCACAAGGGTAGCAAAAGGTTCAATGACGAACCAAGCATAGACCAATACTCTCTAGAAGCTCTGCTAAGAGAAGTACAAAAGCGGCAACATTTTGAGAAAATAGAAAAAGATAAGTCACCATGACTGAAGTGGTTCCTCCTTTAAAAGTTGCATCATACTACGGCACACCTTGCGTGCTGCCACAGAATTCTGTGGCACATCATTACATTTTCAGCCATTTTTTTCTGTTACTGCAAGTTATTGCTAGTTTGACCACCAGAGGGCATCTTTGAGACGCATTTGATACTATTCCGTATTGGAATTACCAGAGAATTTAAAAACTTTTTTGTAATAACCTAGTATATGGGATTGATTTTAATTGATTTGATTAATATTATGGTGTTTCTATTCAGAGAAAAATGAAAAATGAAAAAGAAACCCTCAGGGTTTCTGTTAGGATAGAATGGAAAATATGGCGCTGTACAACGTGACGGTCGGGAGCAGGCTACAAGATTGGAGGATTCTAAGTTGTTTGCCTTCATTAGACAACGTTGTTACAATATTTCTGTAAATCAGTGATATGTATTCCCATAGTAATTCGTTATGGATCCATAACTAAATCAACATCTGCAATTTAAAAGTATTTTTTATCATTATTTTATTAACGAAATTTGTTTTTGTTTATTAGGCTACTGTGCAGTCTACAATACATACTGTAGTAAACATGGGAAAGTGCCTAATTCCTTACATAAGGGAGAGCAGGCCATGTCTGTACTAGAGAATGTGGGGCACGCGGGAGACCGGTGTTATTTCATAGTTGTGATGTCTTCACTATTATTCTACAATGTAAAAATAAAGAAAAATCCTGGAATGAGTAGGTGTGCCCAAACTTTTGACTGGTACTTGCTTAATATTATGGTGTTTCTATTCCATGAAAAAATAAAAAAAACTCTGGATTTCCGTTAGGATGGTACAGAAAATATGGCGCTGTACAACGTGACGTTCAAATTCAGAGCGTTGTCAGATTGTCAGTTTATAAATTCAGACCGTTTTGCTCTCGGAGCGCACACTGGATGTTCGGGCCGAGGAGTAGGGTTGATTTGAGTGTTCTGGCCTTACAACGGCAGTCAAGCACCCAAGCTAACGTTGGCTAGCTTGCTAACTACTTCCAGACACAAATGAGACCACTCTGGCCATTTTACTCACCCTAGCAGAACTGGTCAGGCAGTTTTCATGTTAACCAGAACGTTGGTGACTGTGACTGTGCTGCTGGAAACAATTTAGTTACGCTTTTTTTGCCAACGTTTACTGACACCGGCCATATTCAACGGGTGTTGAGCGCTCGTGAATACATTATTCTGCGCTCTGGTACACTCAGACGAGAGTGCTCTGAAATCGGTGTAGGTAGCCAGAGCGAATTTACAAAATCACCCGAATGTCCATTGAGAACGCACAACGACTATACCATTTAGCTAAGCTAAGAATGACGTGAATAATCAAGTCAATAAACATTGGGTAGTTAGATAGCCTGTACTTAATATACTGGCAAGTTCGATGTACATCTTCTAACATTAGGTAGCTAGCTAACATACTGGTACATACTGCTGTAATGATATGCTTTGTGGTTCGTAAGGACAGCGTAGCTAACAAATTGTCAGTTAACATAACGTGTAAGGTAACTTATTTGAAAAGTCATTACTTTATTACATTGAGTAGCAAGCTACCCCTTGGTCATTAGGGCAAATCTGGTCTGTGATAGGAGGGGGGGGGTTTCACACCTAGCTCGGCTATTAGACTATTCTTTAGTAAAGGTTGAATAGTCTATTGTTCAGCTATTAGCCCCCCTCCCCAACTTGCAACAATCTCGTTCCTTTCCCTCTTCCACGCATCATCATTCTGCGCCTGAGTGGCTCGCTTGTGGGCGTGCTGGCAGGATATGGCAGCATCTTCGGTTGTGCGTCAAGAATTCTGCATACAGTAGCACGTTTGTATGAAGGTGTGGTTATTCACAGGCAAATTGTTATTTAACATTTTTATTTAACCTTTATTTAACTCGGCAAGTCAGTTAATAAGAACAAATTCCTATTTAAAATGACGGCCTACCCAAGCCAAACCCGGATGACGCTGGGCCAATTGTGCGCCGCCCTATGGGACTCATATAATATGGAGGTACATTTGTGTCTTTTTGTCGAGAGCAAAACTTTTCTTTATTTTCAATCAAAAGTAATTGTTCTGAAAGCAACTTTTTTCTGACACAAAGGAAGTCATAGCGGACACCTACGAAGAAGGACTGTGTGATGATGGCATCTCAGGTAAGCAGCACTGGGAGTTCTTCCGTCCAACTTCTACATAGCTAGTAGTTAGCTCCTACGATTCAGTGTCGGTTCATAACATTCTACTATATTACATACATACATACCGTAGAATGATAAATCATGCAATTACTATTCTCAAGCTAACCAAAAACATTTAGCTACGAACGCCTGTTCTCGCCATTTTCAGTTGAAATAATCTAACTTTCTTTGATGGCAACTCATAAGCAGGCCATGTCCTATTTGTTTCATAGTCGATATATAATCATATTTCATGACAGTGTAACGTTTAGCTTTTTTACAGAAGGATGAAAGAACACAATATGTCTGTCACAAAGAGTTAGGGAGTCTTTGCAGCGTGTAGATGGTGCAGGTATCATTACATATTTCCCATCACCCAATGAACAACCATAATACCAGTCTGGTGTTAAGCTTTCTGTGCTGTATTGACGGATCCTGAAAATGACATCTGTTGTTTTAGATTGAACGGTCATATCTCAGTTATTGTTTTCATATCTACAAAAAACAAGCTATTTTCTTTACTTTCAGAGAGTGAGCTGATCAAGGGGTCGAACATGTAGTTATTGCCAGATGTTCACTGTCTGAGGAACAGGCCGTGGAAGCTTTATTGCTGGCAAAAGTGTCCATAACCAGAGGTAATTAAACTGTTCTGTGTTCTTTTTCTCTCTTCATCTCTGCCTGTCTTGTTGTACATGGAACCTGTCTAACGTGCATTCATTTAAAAAAACCTTAAAATGTCAGCAGCTAATTTTCAGATTTACACCACATAAACACAGCCATAGTCACTGGACTATCTGTTGCTGCCAAGTCATGATTTCCCTGGGGGTTAGCCTTGCAATAACCAAGTGGTGAGACACATAGCCCTCTATATTTAAATGTTTCAGGTACACTCCGATAGGTGTCTGCGTCACCTACAGTATCTTCTATTGTTTGTCCTCATGTGTCTGTTTTTCAGCATAAAGTACTCTGTAGCCACTTAGTGTGGACACATAGGCTTCATTAATTTCATTCAGACTTGAAGTTGATACAACAACTATGATAGCTGAGGTTCATAGATTGGTATGAATATGAGTTCAGAACCTAACGTTTTAGGGTCCATACACAGATTGGCTACATACTGTAACTAGCTACACATCCATAGGATACTAGCATACAGTCAGCTGCAGTGCAAGGCAAGCTTATACAATTGTACATTCAATTTGCAGTAAATGTTTTAGCTAGCCAGATTCTTTACATCCACTGTTTCACAAGACAACAGCCTGGTTTGCTGGTTTTCTCAGGTGTCCCTAAAACATTAAGCAACATGAATTACAAATTAATTCTCCTGTCATAACACTAGCTAGCTAGATGGCTAGTGTTAGCTAGCCAGATAACTTGCTAAATGGCGATTTTTGTAAATTAACTTTGACAAAAAAATATGCACAAACGTTTGTCTAACTAACATATTCCTCTCAATTGTAATTTTTTTTGCTTGACTTGTTATGACGTTATAACTACTTACCTTTGGTTCCACCGTAATGTTTTGTCAGCCATCTTCACCCAGGGACAGGTGGCTTGCGTCAAATTCGTCATTGGACGCACTCGATATGATTGGTCATATTAAAACCTTGGGACCCAAATGCATAATGAGTGCTCTAACTCCCCCTTGTGGTGGTCTGGAGCAATGAAGCCGTGACGCTGGGTTCCTCTAAGTCCCGCGGTGCAAGCTCGCAACTTTTAAAGGAGGAACCACTGTAGGTGTGGATTTGCCGGACAACAGGTCTCCCAAAATAAACTCCATTAGCAAGGACGTAAACAATCAAATTACTCCCGCTCTCACTCGATCAAGAAACAAGCCCACAGGCTTGGACTATAGACTCAGATACCAATGTTGCGATGCACTAAGTAAACATCGCAATAGCCAATCCCACTCAAACTCCAATGAGTCAATCTGTTTTAACCATGAACACAAATGACACGTCACGCCGTTGCGAACAATCCCTCCGCTTTGTGCGGAATATGACCACAAAACACAACTCAGAGGCCATACCTGGAAACAGTACTAGAGGAATGCTTAACCTGTGACGCGCTTATTGATTCAGGTTCTGCAATATTGCTCATCTCCCTAACATTGTTACATGATCTCAAAAGGGCTTTGAACCCAGCTAAACGGTGGTTAAACACAGAACGATGCAACACTAAACTTTGAGGTTTCACTCAGACTACCTCGCCTCTCACAATGCGACTCATGCTGAAACTACACTTCCAAGACGTATTGCTTGTTCACCCTGTGTATGTTACTGAACATCTACTACTCGGAGCAGACTTGATGGATCGTTTGGTCCCACTGATGGATTGGAAAAACAACCAATTGTGGCCACAGGTAACTGTGCCGTTCCACTGACCTCACTGTCTTCTCCTAATACTGGCATCCACAAGGAGTATCTGTCGAAAGTAACCCTTGGGATGGCCTCAGATTCTTTGTGCAGAATCTGAGGCCATCTCAGGAAACATAGCATCAACGTGCAGAGTGGACTCTGCTTCCGAAGATACATTTTCCGCTTTGAGAGGGACTGAAACCCCTTTCTATGAAACTAACGGTGTCAGTCCCGTCACTGACCCGATGACTCCAACTGGTGAAACACTGTACGATATAGCAGACAGATATTCTCGTCTCAGTTCACAGGTACTGGAACGGTTGCCACACGCGGACGCTGTGGTGACTGGCAGGCCATGGCAGCCGCTGAGCGTTTTGAAGCACAAACACCAGGAGATTTGGTTGAAAGGTTACAGCCAATCTACTAACAACGCGGCTGCTGACAACTCGTACAAAGGGTCCAACCTTTTCGTTTGTTCCTCGGACACCAACAGCAACTGCTGGTTGGGGGGGGGGGGGTCCCGAGACACAACAGGGGGGAATTCTAGCCCAGACCCATGATGAGCCTCGTCGAGGACAGTGGGGGGGTCGAGACTACGTGCCACCCGATAAGGAAACAAATCAAGTCATATACTTCCCCACGAGAACAGAGAGGAGCGGACAAAGCCCTCGATGGGGATAACCTTACATCTGAGAATACATCTGAGAATACATCTGAGATATTAGCTCCTCCGTGGATAACATAGCTATGAAATAGCTCCTTCATATCTATCGCCACTACAATGGTGTAAGACAGATTGACTTGTAGTAAAACCACCACAGGTCCCCTTGGCATATGGCTTGAGGTCGGCACCGATTCTTACTGACACACGGTCATTGACACAGAAATGATCTGATGAAGTCAGACTCATTCTGAACAGGTTGCAGCCTACTAAGATACTTGGTTTCCTTTCCCTTGGCATGTGCGCTTGTGTTAGCATAATTTCATGAGGATTTATACTAGGATCACTTAATGGTCAGAGCAAACTACCAGTCTTGTTTAAGTTGAACATTTACCCAGAAGCCCTTTGATTTTACAGCTATATTAATCACAAGTTTCTCCCCAGAGGTCCATAGGTCATCCCTGTAGACTGTCAGAAGCTAGTGCCTTACAGCTGTAGACTTATCATGTAGTTATCAACTTAGGATAGTGCCCTAAGCAACACACTGCTAAGTAAGATTGCCCTAAATATGACATTAGACAAAATGCCATGATAGTGATTTAGCCAAGACTGTGGACATATATAGAATGTAGTCCAATTAGATTGTTACAGTGTGGTAACTATATCTTGTATATCTTTTTTAATTTATTTTTATTCATTTTTGTTTAATTTGCTTTGATACTTAGGAAGTGATAGAGCCACAAATAAGTTCCCCATACAACCACCAGTTAGTGCCACAACACCGCTCATTTGGGGAAGAAATGTAATGATGTATTGCCTGAGTGTTGTACGTTGTTAATGTCTGCCTAAGTTACTGCCTAGATCCACCAGCCTGGACAACCGGACGATAGGTCCGGAACAACTATCCACAACCAGGACATCCCCTGGCCATTCCTTTGGTGCTATGCAGCTTGCAGAAATCCTACCAGGGTAAACCACCAGAGAGGACCTGCTACGATTATCCACAAACCAGGACATCCTGGGTCATTTTTGCAGAATTTGCAGAATCCTTCCAAGATTGAACCCACCAAAGGGGCTGTGTCATGACTGTCCTGTGAGGATCACAATGGATCAGATCAGCTTGGCAATGGCTGACAATAACCAGAACTTCTCTCACCCGCAGAGGGGAGGAGGGAACTGGTGTGGGGGTTTTAACAGCTCAACTCTAACATGGTCAAACGTGGATAATGGAACAATATAATAATGGAACAATATTTCTAATATACCAATGTGGGGAACGGTCAGTGGGGAGCTATGGAAAATGAATATAATATTGCTTTTTATTTTGTGATGTCATTAAAAACTGTATGGACAAACTATTGTAGCTGGGAAAGTATATACCCTTTATCTGTCAAATTTCCATCCAATACATTCCAATACATTGTGTATATAATATGAAACGTGATAAAAGCATTTCTGTTAAGATAGGAATGTGATTTTAGGAGGTATAAAACAGTCTCCTATAAACTCTGCATATGTAAGTAGCCACGCCCCGAGTGAGGTCGGAGAGTATGTCAACTAAATTAACAATAGACCAGAAAGCATGGAGCGGTCGCTACACATCTGAAATGGTTGGAACCTTGAACCTCAACACGAAGTGAAGAAAATGAACTCACCAACCAGACCAGGACATTGCCAGTCTGCAGCTGCGAGTGTAAAGTGGTTTGGAACTTTGACTTTCTTCCCGAGGTGGAGAGAGGAGAACTCCCATCTCAGACAATCACTGGTACAGCTACGTAGCTGTTCTGAGGAATGAACACCCCATGGAGATTGGACAACTAAGAAGGACATAGAGATCTCTGGTGGACCATCAGAGCATGTACAACTGGGAGATAAACAATGAACGAAGGCATTTCACACGTACATACATTATGATTTCTTACTCCAAACGGGGGGCGGTTTGTGTGCAAAGTATCTGATTAATGGGAGAATAGCTATAGAATGTATAGAATGTCTCTCTCTCACTGAATAATGAGCAAGGTTTTGGTTTTTGCAGATGGAAGGAGTAGACGACATTCAGAATGATGCATATGATAAGAGGTAATGATTATTAAGATGACTGTTTATCGATGAAATACATATATACCTTATAGAGTTTAATTCAGGAGATGGTAACTCTTTAAACAACTTCTTCCGTGGTGCCCCAAATCCTAATGAGTTAATTGTTACATGATGAATTTAATTGTGTAACAATTAAATATAGTTAGTGGATTAAATAAATAAGTCATCAGATTAATGAAGGTAAAGTCACGACATATTGAAGGGGTTCGATTAATCGCGCCTCTAGCGTATTTTTCACCAGCTGAAAGTTTGGTCATGTAGTGTACCACCACTCATTTCAGCACTGTGAACCTTTCGAAACAAACAAGTAGACTATACAAACATGCAACATAGAAAATGACAAGAACCTGAATGCTTGTTTATTTTCACACAGTGAAAATAATGACCGTATCAGAAGATGGGCTGGTAGCACATCCAGAATAACCCACGGAGGTGTTTACTCATTCATGTTCCCCCCTCACATGGGAAACACAGACCAGCGAAACATCTGGTTCCACCATAACACAGAGCAAAGTGAAAACCAAAACAGCACAGCTTTAAATAAAGGTTAAATAAAAAAAATGTAAGCTTCTCACAGACCTGGGTGCAATACTATAATGATTTCAGAGACTTACTTACTTTTATTCAGCTTGCCTGGCACAGTGGAACCATTGGAATAGTCACAAGAGTGCAAACCCATCTGGATCACCAGGCAGACTAGAGAAAATACTCAAAGTATTTGAAAGATTTCAAATAGTGTTTGAACCCAGGTCTGGAGCCAAGTGAGAACCAAAGCTTCTCACAGTGCCACCATTCTGTCAGCAGGGAACACACAGGTCTCACAGGAATGAGAAACGGAGGCAGGGAAGGAGATGACAGTCACAGGGCACCAGGTTCAACAAAGACAAAGAGAGAAGGAGAAAGAGAGGGCAGACATATTGTATTTCTTTTTATGTGTGCTAGAATTGGGCCATGGCATTTTTGGCATTTGTGTCACAGTCTTTTGAAAAATGCATCAAAGCCAATGGAAAAAGCAGGAGAGACCGGGACTCTGGGCATACGGGTAGCCAAAACATAGGACAAGGATTTGAGGCTAGGCTACTCCGGCTGCCTTCCTCCCTACTCACACAGGTGGCTTTGAAATTCAATGTCACATCTTATGAAAATAAAAACGGTCTGAAATGATGGAAATATGGACCTGTTTTTCTTCCTTAATCTGTGTACACCAAGACAAACTTAATTAGAAAGGTTGCACATATCAAAAAAGGCACCAGATGTCATTCAAACCTGAAGAGATGAGGTGAGTGTGAATTACAACAACCACAAAGAAATAGCCTGTCCAACTTATGTAGCCCCGCCCACTTGACCTAGTTTCTTTTCTACTTCTGGCCCGTTCTCAAACAAGTAAACCCATCGTTATGAATTACATTTGTAAAAACTATTACATAAAGAGCACAGATCTTGATAGGTTCATTCTATGTTACGGAAAATGATTGAAAAACATTTTCACATAGTATAGGCACTTGGAAGCAAACGTTAGCATCATTTGCATTATCATAGACTAAACATGGCGGGGGACATGCACATACACACCTGATCTCGCACTTTTCTCTCACTCTCTCTTTCTCTCTTTTCTCTTCTTCTCTCCCTCTCTCACCTGTCTCTCTATTGTTGAGAACTGTTTTATAATTTAATATGTTTCTTGTTTGTCTATCTTTTTTATGTATTTGTCTACATGTCTATATATGTTTACAACAAGCAAGGGGAAGATTTCAGAATAGGGGCATTGGGGAATAATAACATATTGTACGGGATACATTTGTACTGTAGTGAAGTCGTCTCTATAGTAATGCAAGGTCTCTTTCATGATCATATGAAACGTCAATTGCTATGGAAATGTTACACACATAGACACTCAACTATGCAAATTGGCGGAGTTATTATTTATTTGGATAGCACACATTATAGTCTTACTCTTATACAGACATCGTACTCACTCTCACTAAATCACATACAATATCATACACATCAACCTACTCAGATTTACTACACACATAATATATTGTCTCAATTTTCGAACATCTGTTGCATCTGCTCACAGGCAAACAGGCAAGGGAATAAAACAAATATTGCTAGAACCTATTTCTGAATTCTAAATAGCAGACATTTGAAAGCTCTAATTTTGACCATCGTAATACCTCTGACGGCAGTAACTTTACAAGCACTAATTATGGTCAATTTAGACTAAGAAGAGTATCTAGTTATGGTAAGGGGTGAAATAAGTATAGCTAGTTACAATTGTAATGGTTTAGCAGATTTAAAAAAAAGAAGATCAGTCTTTACATGGCTAAAAGAAAGGAACTATAACATCTACTGTTTACAGGAAACTCACTCTACATCTTTAGATGAAGTTGTGTGGAAAAAGGAATGGGGTGGTGAAATAATTTTCTGTCATGGACAAAGGAACTCAAAAGGTGTGATGATATTAATTAACCAAAATGTCGATCTGAATGTGCAAATAGTCAGGACTGATTCGCAAGGAAGGTGGATCTTTTTGAATATGAAAGTGGATGAAAAAGAGATTTGGCTCAGTAATCTATATGGTCCAAATCAGGATGATCCATACTTCTTCGAAAATATTTATACCAATTTATTGAACTTACAGGCAACAAATGATCAAATCATTATGGTAGGAAACTATAACACCGTGTTAAGTCCCTCATGGACCGTAAAGGAGATCACTCTACAAACTATCATCACCGTGTCCTTAAGGAAATCACAAATATTATGGACACATTAGAAATAGTGGATATTGGGAGACTAAAAAACCCCGACCTAGTGAGATATACATGGAGGAGACAATCAAGCTAGTCGTCTTGACTACTTTCTTGTCTCTTTCTCTCTTGCATCAAAGGTTAAACAAGTTTTAATAGGAGACACAGAATGTGATCGGATCATCATCTAATTGGCCTTCACATAACTTTCCACGTGGATGGGGATATTGGAAATGTAATCAAAGTTTTCCGGAGGACAACTTATTTTTACTATTATTATTTTTTTCTCCAGGATAATATAGGTTTAGAAAATCCCCTTATTGTTTGGGATACCTTTAAATGTACCTTCAGTGGTACCTTCAATTCAATATTCATCAATAATAAAAAGCAGTTTCTGGCTAAAGAGACAAGACTAAGAAGGGAAATACATGAACTAATAGTACAGGTAGATAGCAATAAAAACTATACTACAGATACAAAATAAGTTAGAGGAAAAACAAAAAGAACTTGATGAACTTATTCAAGAACGATCTAATGTAATCTATTACAAAAATAAAGCAAACTGGATGGAATATGGAGAAGAATGCACAAGATTCTTCCTGAAACTCCAATACATGAACACTAACAAAAATAATTTGCAGAAACTTGTTACTGAAGATGGAGTCATCTATGATTCTCCAAATTATATTTAAACCTGTATGGAATAGGGGTCAGCATTTTCACGTTTGGTTGAAAAGCGTGCCCAGAGTAAACTGCCTGCTACTCAGTCCCAGTTGCTAATATATGCATATTATTAGTAGGTTTGGATAGAAAACACGTTATCGAACAAATCAAACATTTATTGTGGAACTGGGATTGTGCATTCTGATGAAGATCATCAAAGGTAAGTGAATATTTATAATGCTATTTCTGACTTCTGTTGACTCCGCAACATGGCGGGTATATGTTTGGCTTGTTTTGGTCTCTGAGCGCCATACTCAGATTATTGCATGATTTGCTTTTTCCGTAAATCTTTTTTGAAATCTGACAAAGCGGTTGCATTAAGGAGAAGTATATCTATAATTCTGTGCATTATACTTGTATCTTTTATCAAAGTTTATTATGAGTATTTCTGTAAATGGATGTGGCTCTGTGCAAATTCACGGGATGTTTTGGAGGCAAAGACAAATGTAAACGGAGGTTTTTGGATAAGAATATGAACTTGATCGAACAAAACATACATGTATTGTGTAACATGTTGTCCCGGGAGTGTCATCTGATGAAGAATATCAAAGGTTAGTGATTAATTTTATCTCTATTTCTGCTTTTTGTGACTCCTCTCTTTGGTTGGAAAATGGCTCTATGCTTTCTGTGACTAGTTGCTGACCTAACATAATGATATGTTGTGCTTTCGCCGAAAAGCCTTTTTGAAATCGGACACTGTGGTTGGATTAACGAGAAGTTTATCTTTAAAATGGTTTCTGATACTTGTATGTTTGAGAAATTTGAATTATGAGATTTCTGTTGATTGAATTTGGCGCCCTGCAATTTCATTGGCTGTTGGCGAGGGGTTCCGCTAGCGGAAAAAAGAGGAAGCTAAATATTTTAGGCAGATGTTCTCTTTTCCGTCTCATCCTCTTCCACTGAATGAAGATTACAGTAAGGAATTCTTTCCAAATAATATAAAAAATTTAAAATTAACAAATGTACTGAAAGATCAGTGCGAAGGCCAAATTACAGAGGTATTCTGTGAGGTACTCAGCAGGAAGGTCTGATTTCTCTGTTATTAAAACAAGACCCAGATGGCAAATATAAAGACCCAGTCTATCTAAAAAACTGGAGGCCCCTTACCTTTCAATGTTGTGATGCAAAAATACTAGCGAATGCATAGCACCCAGAATTAAAATGGTTTTACCAGGTATTGTTCTTCCTGATCAGACAGGTTTTTTACATGGACGATACTTGGAGATAATATACGACAACTACTAGAAATAATAGAACATCATGAAACATCTAAGAAGCCAGGCTTGGTATTTATAGCAGATTTTGAAAAGGCATTTGATAAAGTAAGACTGGATTTTATTTATAAATGCCTGGATTTTTTCAATTTCGGTGATTCTCTTATAAAATGGGTAAAAAATAATGTCTAGCAACGCCAGGTGTAAATAGTAAATAACGGCTACTTCTCAGAGTTTTGAATTGTCAAGAAGAGTTAAACAGGTGTGTCCGCTGTCACGTTATCTATTCATTATGGCCATTGAAATGCAAGCTATTAATATCAGATCCAATAACAACATTAGAGGATCAGAAATCCAAGGCTTAAAAACAAAGGTGTCCATGTATGCCGATGGCTCAAGTTTTATATTAAGTCTGCAAGCTACATCCCTGCAATGTCTCATTGAAGATCTAGACAAATTTTCTGTACTCTCTGGACTAAAACCTAATTATGATAAGTGTACAATATTACATATTGGATCTTTTAAAATTACAACTTTTACATTACCCTGCAGTTTACTGCAGGGGCAGTATTGAGTAGCTCTGATAAAAGGTGCCCATTTCAAACGGCCTCGTACTCAATTCTTGCTCGTACAATATGCATATTATTATTACTATTGGATAGAAAACACTCTCTAGTTTCTAAAACCGTTTGAATTATATCTGTGAGTAAAACAGAACTCATTTGGCAGCAAACTTCCTGACCAGGAAGTGGAAAGTCTGAAAACGATACTCTGTTCTAGGGCCTGCCTATAAATGGGCATGATATGTATTAGTATACATGCACGCCATACACCTTCCACTAGATGTCAAGAGGCAGTGAGAGAAGAAATGGAGTGTTTATCTTGGTCTGAGGTGGAATAAAAGCTCTTGGCATGACGTGTCACCCATTTCCTGTTTCCTGGAAAGCGCGAGGAGGGACCTGGGATTGCCTTCTGAAAAGCTGTCGTTATAGACGGCTACTATCTCCGGCTTTGATTTTATTTGATAAATGTGAAAATATCATCGTAAAGTATGTTTTTTCAATATAGTTTTATTAGATTATTGAAATATTTTCGGGACGTTAGGCGTGTTGCGTTGTGTGCCTTTGTTCACGAAAGAGAGCTTCGCGCCACTTGGCTAGGGTGCTTGCTAATTCAAGAGGGAAAAAGGACGTTCTAAAACCAAACAACGATTGTTCCCGACAAAGGACCCCTTGTACAACATTCTGATGGAAGATCATCAAAAGTAGGACCCATTTTATGATGCTATTTCATATATCTGTCGAACATGTTGTACTAGTAGTTTGCGCCCAGATTTTGGGCACTCTCTCGTATAACTAAGCTGGATGTTGTAATGAAGTTATTTTTAGAATTCTAACACAGCGATTGCATTAAGAACTAGTGTATCTATCAATTCCTATACAACATGTATTTTTTTGTCGTGTTTATGAATAGTTATTTGGTCAGAATATGTGAGTGTCAGAAGAATATCCGGACGTTGTGGGGAAAAGATGCTACGTTAGCACAATGTATAACCACTGATTTCAGCTCTAAATATGCACATTTTCGAACAAAACATAAGTGTATGTATAACCTGATGTTATAGGACTGTCATCTGATGAAGCTTATCAAGGTTAGTCAAAAATTATATATCTTTTGCTGGTTTGTTACGATCGCTAACTTTTGCTGCTGGGAAATGGCTTGTGTTTCTGGCTATTGTGGTAAGCTAATATAATGCTATATTGCTGTCTCTTATACACATCTAGATGTGTATAAGAGACAGATATATTTTTCAGAAATGTTTTATGATGAGTATTTAGGTATTTGACGTTGGTGTCTGTAATTACTCTGGCTGCTTCGGTGCTATTTCTGACGGTAGCTGTGATGGTAGCTGCAATGTAAAACTGATTTATACCTCAAATATGCACATTTTTCGAACAAAACATAGATTTATTGTGTAACATGTTATAGGACTGTCATCTGATGAAGTTGTTTCTTGGTTAGTTTGGTTGGATCTTGGTTAGTTATGTTGGTTTTGTGCATGCTACCTGTGCTGTGAAAAATGTCTGTCTTTTTTGTATTTGGTGGTGAGCTAACATAAATATACGTGGTGTTTTCGCTGTAAAACATTTTAAAAATCGGTCATGTTGGCTGGATTCACAAGATGTTTATCTTTCAAATGCTGTATTGGACTTGTTAATGTGTGAAAGTTAAATATTTCAAAAAAATATATTTTGAATTTCGCGCCCTGCACTTGAGCTGGCTGTTGTCATAAGTGTACCGACGTCGGGCTTGCAGCCAGAAGAAGTTAAAAGATAGAACAAATATTACAACAAATATTATGGCTAAACTCAAATGTGCTGGTTGATAAAATACCTGTATTTATGGGAAAGATGTTTGAAAAGGTTATTTTGTTCTTAAATTATATTGTAAATTGGAATGGTAGAGTTATGTCCTTTATGGAGTTATCATAATCGTACAGGAAGGTCTTCTCAATCCAAGAGTACAACCAATTGATTACAGCATTACCCCAAAAATGGAGGAGGCAGGTGGCAGCGGGAGGAGGTAGGGAACTGGTCTGTCTGCCCAATATAAACAATCAAAACTGGCGGAGGAATAAAAATAGCACAAATCAGAAAGTATACCAGTTTCATTTGAGGACCAGGATGTTGACAACTGTGCCATACAGATTGCAAAATAGTTGGGAAGAGATTTTTGATGTACCGATTCCATGGTTGATATGTAAAACGACACAAGATTCAAGACTTCGTGCTTTTCAGCTAAAATTATTATATAGAATTCTTGCCACCAACAAGAATTCTGCAGATTTTGTTGTGAGGATACAGAATCAATAGACCATTTATTTTGGTATTGCCCTCAGGTAGCCTGTTTCTGGTCTCAGGTTCAGGAATGGCTGAAAATGCATAGCATTGATCTAAAATTGACCCTAGAAATAGTACTGTTAGGAGATCTGGAGAGACCGGGTCAGTTAATTACTAATATACTAATACTCTTAGTAAAAGTATTTATCTTCAACTCGCAATCTGTGGATTCTATTCGATTAGATAGATTGAAATTGTACGTTAAACATCACAGCATGGTTGAAAGATATACACTACCGTTCAAAAGTTTGGGGTCACTTAGAAATGTCCTTGTCTTTGAAAGAAAAGCAATTTTTTTGTCCATTACAATAACATCAAATTGATCATAAATACGGTGTAGACATTGTTAATGTTGTAAATGACTATTGTAGCTGGAAACAGCTGATTTTTTTATGGAATATCTACATAGGCGTACAGAGGCCCATTATCAGCAACCATCACTCCTGTGTTCCAATGGCACGTTGTGTTAGCTAATCCAAGTTTATCATTTTAAAAGACTAATTGATCATTAGAAAACCCTTTTGCAATTATGTTAGCACAGCTGAAAACTGTTGTCCTGATTTAAAGAAGCAATAAAACTTGCCTTCTTTAGACTAGTTGAGTATCTGGGGCATCAGCATTTGTGGGTTTGATTACAGGCTCAAAATGGCCAGAAACAAATAACTTTCTTCTGAAACTCGTCAGTCTATTCTTGTTCTGAGAAATGAAGGCTATTCCATGCGAGAAATTGCCAAGAAACAGAAGATCTCGTACAACGCTGTTGAACTACTCCCTTCATAGAACAGCATAAACTTGCTCTAACCAGAATAGAAAGAGGTTTGGGAGGTCCCGGTGCAGAACTGAGCAAGAGGACAAGTGCATTAGAGTGTCTAGTTTGAGAAACAGATGCCTCACAAGTCCTCAACTGGCAGCTTCATTAAATAGTACCCTCAAAACACCAGTCTCAATGCCAACAGGGAAGAGGCTTCCTCCGGGATGCTGGCCTCCTAGGCATAAGCTAGATACGATTTAAGAAATACAGATTTATTATAGGTGTTTTTATTAGGTAGGAACATTTCCCCACTTTTCTACTTAGTTTTTTTGTGGTTTTGAGTTGTGTTGTCAGTGGCTGTGGTTTGTCAGTGGTTGGTTGGGTGTTCTGTCAGAATGTTTTGAAAACAATTCAAACAGATTGTGTTGAATAAAAAATTGTCATTCACTCACAGCCTTAGCTGCCAATGCCTTCTGTTTATGAACCACCATTCCTCACACCTTCTGCTCCGAGGGATGGTGAATATCAATGTTAGTTGGATTTTACCTCTAACAAGCATCTCACTGTCAATGAAAATGGGATAAAATGATCAAATGATAATGTTTTCTTCAACCAGGTAAGCCAGTAATGACAACTTGGCAAGGGGCAAGTGCATGGCCGTATAAAAGTACAAGTCAGATATTAACATAGACAGGTTGAATAGATGTAATACAATGGTCCGATTTGGCTCAGTTGGTAAAAGCATGGTGCTAGCAAAATCAAGGTCCTGGGTTCAATTCCCACGGGGATCATATGTATGCACGCACTGTAAGTCACTTTGAATATGTGTCTGCTAAGTGACATTTGTTTACTTTCATGTCTAACTGTTTCAGTGTAGCCCCTGGTCATTCTGCTCCAGTCCAGTCGTATAATAAAACCATGGCCACAGAGGAGCAGAAAGTAGTCAAAGCAGCATCCATCATTTGTCAGGGAGGCAGGTGGGTCATAGCCAGGGTCAGTGTGTTGCTCCAGACCTGGTTTAGTTGAAATGAGACATCTGTATTCCCCTAGCAAAGCATTGCTAACCCTTGTCACTGAGTCTGCGCCTGCGTATCAAATTGCACCCTATATAGGGGATAGGGGACCATTTGGGACACATACTGGGACTCACATCTCTCCACTCCTTTCCCACTCTCCACTTTGCAGCCTGCAGGTAAATCAGGCATCCTATTAGAACATGTAAAGGGGTTGTGTGTGTCGGGTCGTGCAATGTATCGGGGGTATCCAGGCCTGGGCTGGCGGCTGGTATGACCTGGCTTTAGTAGAGGATGGTGTGGGGCATGGAGAGGTGTGTGTGTGTGTGTGTGTGTGTGTGTGACTGCGTGCCATCCATGTGCGCATGTGTGTGTGTCGTCCTCATCCGTTCTAACAGAGAAATTTAATCAGAAGCACTCTTCCTGTTAACTGAATCATAAATGGAAAACATTTAAATGTGCTGAATTGATATTGCACTCTGATTCTTCTTTTGAACACAGAGCGGAGCAATCCTTTGGGAGTACAATGGCTGATGCCTGAGACTGATGGGGAAGGGGCTAAAAGTATTGACTTTTTTTCCCCTCTCGTAATGCATCTCATTTTCCCATCCGTCTTTTGTTTGAACACCTTTCCTTCCCGACCGTCGTCAATTTCTCTATCCTCGATCCCTCGCTGCGTGTTGAAAGTTGGCGGCCATTACCGTTGTCATGATGAGGTACAAAAATAGCATATTGTTCTCCTGAGAAATGTCAAATACAACTTCTTTATATAAACTCACATGGATTTTTCTGGGCATGGCACATCATAAGATTGAAGTAGAATGATTAGAACGGGAAGCTCTAACTCTGGCAATTTGACTGGTAAACTCATGGGTACACTCACAATGGCTGCCTGGTATTGTGATGCAATCATTTCCATGGTAATTTGGAATGTTCTATCAACTGATGCTGGATCGCCATGGTAATGTAGAATGTTCATTCAAATGATGCTAACTGATATGGCTCATGCAATGGAATGTACAGTTGAAGTCGGAAGTTTACATACACATAGGTTGGAGTCATTAACTTATTTTTCATCCACAAATTTCTTGTTAACAAACTGTAGTTTTGGCAAGTCGGTTAGGACATTGTAACGTCCTGACCAGAGTTATTATGTGTTTTGCTTGTTTAGTGTTGGTCAGGACGTGAGCTGGGTGGGAATTCTATGTTGTGTGTCTAGTTTGTCTGTTTCTATGTCCAGCCTAATATGGTTCTCAATCAGAGGCAGATGGTAATCGTTGTCCCTGATTGAGAATCATATATAGGAGGCTTGTATTGTTTTGGGATTCTGTGGGTGTTTGTTTCCTGTCTCTGTGATTGTCTGCACCAGATAGGTCTGTCTCGGTTTTTGCACATTTGTTATTTTGTATGTTGTTTGTAGTGTTTCACTTGTTCTTTTATTAAACAT
>NC_036851.1:5205183-5231388 GCF_002910315.2 Salvelinus sp. IW2-2015 | reverse complement strand
GTTTGAACACTAGCCGCGCTGCACTTTGGTCCTCTCCTTCACCTATGGAAGAAAACCGTTACAGAAACACCCACCAAACCCGGACCAAGCAGCGTGGCAACGGGCAGCGACAGCAGCAGAGACAGACAGAGGAATGGACATGGGAAGTCCTGACCAGAGTTATTATGTGTTTTGCTTGTTTAGTGTTGGTCAGGACGTGAGCTGGGTGGGAATTCTATGTTGTGTGTCTAGTTTGTCTGTTTCTATGTCCAGCCTAATATGGTTCTCAATCAGAGGCAGATGGTAATCGTTGTCCCTGATTGAGAATCATATATAGGAGGCTTGTWTTGTMTTGGGATTRTGTGGGTGTTTGTTTCCTGTCTCTGTGATTGTCTGCACCWGKTAGGTCTGTCTCGGTTTTTGCACATTTGTTATTTTGTATGTTGTTTGTAGTGTTTCACTTGTTCTTTTATTAAACATGTTGAACACTAGCCGCGCTGCACTTTGGTCCTCTCCTTCACCTATGGAAGAAAACCGTTACAGACATCTACTTTGTGCATGACACAAGTCATTTTTCCAACAATTGTTTGCAGACAGATTATTTCACTTATAATTCACTGTATCACTATTCCAGTGGGTCAGAAGTTTACATACACTAAGTTGACTGTGCCTTTAAACAGCTTGGAAAATTCCGGAAAATTATGGCTTTAGAAGCTTCTGATAGGATCATTTACATAATTTGAGTCAATTAGAGGTGTACCTGTGGATGTATTTCAAGGCCTACCTTCAAACTCAGTGCCTCTTTGCTTGTAGACCTCCACAAGTCTGGTTCATACTTGGGAGCAATTTCCAAACACCTGAAGGTACCACGTTCATCTGTACACACAATAGTACGCAAGTATAAACACTATGGGACCACGCTGCCGTCATACCGCTCAGGAAGGAGGCACGTTCTGTCTCCTAGAGATGAACATACTTTGGTGCGAAAAGTGCAAATCAATCCCAGAACAACAGCAAAGGACCTTGTGAAGATGCTTGAGGAAACAGGTACAAAAGTATCTATATCCACAGTAAAACGAGTCCTATATCGACATAACCTGAAAGGCCGCTCAGCAAGGAAGAAGCCACTGCTCTGAAACCGCCATTAAAAAAGCCAGACTACAGTTTGCAACTAACTGCACATGGGGACAAAGATCGTACTTTGTGCAGAAATGTCCTCTGGTCTGATGAAACAAAAATAGAACTGTGTGGCCATAATGACCATCGTTATGTTTGGAGGAAAAAGGGGGAGGCTTCCAAGCCGATGAACACCATCCCAACTGTGAAGCACGGGGGTGGCAGCGTCATGTTGTGGGGTGCTTTGCTGCAGGAGGGACTGGTGCACTTCACAAAATAGATGACATCATGAGGGAGGAAAATTATGTGGATATATTGAAGCAACATCTCAAGGCATCAGTCAGGAAGTTAAAGCTTGGTTGCAAATGGGTCTTCCAAATGGACAATGACCCCAAGCATACTTCCAAAGTTGTGGCAAAATGGCTTAAGGACAACAAAGTCAAGGTATTGGAGTGGCCATCACAAAGCCCTGACCTAAATCCTGTAGAAAATTTGTGGGCAGAACTGAAAAGGCGTTTGCGAGCAAGGAGGCCTACAAACCACACTCAGTTACACCAGCTCTGCCAGGAGGTTTTGGCCAAAATTCACCCAACTTATTGTGGGAAGCTTGTGGAAGACTACCCGAAACGTTTGACCAAAGTTAAACAATTTGAAGGCAATGCTACCAAATACTATTTGAGTGTATGTAAACTTCTGACCCACTGGGAATGTGATGAAAGAAATAAAAGCTGAAATAAATAATTCTCTCTGCTATTATTCTGACATTTCACATTCTTAAAATAAAGTGGTGATCCTAACTGACCTAAGACAGGGAATTTTAGGATGAAATGTCAGGAATTGTGAAACTGAGTTTAGATGTATTTGGCTAAAGAGTATGTAAACTTCCGATTTCAACTGTAGCTGCTGTAATGTCAATTGAGTTGACTCAACAGATCACAGCAATAATTGAAGGGTACACTTCCTGCTTTTACTTCCTGGCATGGGAACACTCAAAATGGCTGCCAGTCCACGCATTATGCCATCGTTGACTTGAATTGGGACATCAGTTTTATTAATTATATTTATCTGCATCAGAAGCACAATGGTGTGCTTCTGTATTCTGGATGTAGATCTTGCTACTACTTAGATTTTGTAATGTTTTGGCCATGCATTCTAATTAGTATGGTCGTGTGGATATTGACGTACAGGTACATCCAAAGCCATGCATTTAAATGGCTCTCGGTACTCCCTTTGCCCTGTAGAGGACATTAACATGAACAAATTGTGTCTCATTACTTCCATACGTAACACCTTGTCTCTGTCCAGTTGTGTTGTGCTGTCTGGAGAGTATCTATTTCCCCTGAGGTACGACCTTTGACTCAGGGATGATAATAGTCATTGATTGGCCCGTAATGCAGCGACTGCAGACCTTTTAAGTTCCTTAACACCAGTAATGTAATTACTAACTTCCAAAATGCAATGTTAAAAAAAAAAACACACAATCACTGCGACACACTACAGGTGCGGCCCCCTGCTGTAGCCACACACACACACGCACCTGCTTCATCGTGTATATTCCCCATTATCAAGTCAGTGTCCGCCCTGAGATTGGAAGGTTGGGGGTTGATCCCCGGTCGAATCATCCCAAAGCCTCTTTTGTACACTTGTGGTGTTCCCGGTCAAAAATGACCGTCCATTAGAAATGAATAGGTGAGACTACAATTAGTGTATACAATTGAGTTCAGGCACGTGCCCGTTAATCAGATGGACACCCTTCCTCTCCAAGAGCCCCACATGCATGTGTGTTTGAGCACGCACGCGCACACACACACACACACACCTTGCTCCCCTTCTTGGCTTCCATGGCAACCCCCACAGGAACCTTTCCCCTTTAGAATCTTTCCTCCACGGGAACCACACATGTTGGCATTCTCACAAACAATCTCAACATTGTTTCAATAATATAAAGAACTTTTCTCACAGCTCTGGTATATAAAGCTTTTTTGAGGCCTTGGTCACAATTCATTCTGTGGCAGCACAATGACCAAACGATATACTGTATGTGAGGCTCTTGATCATATCTTTGATCATGACAATGGTGAGGAGAAAGAGAGTCCTTGTTAAACTTTGAAACAAAGTCGTCTGTGATAAATAGCACTATGTTTCATCTGAGTTTTGTTATAGTCAAAATAATCCATTCATTATGCTTTTTTTTACTCAAAAACTAGTTGTATGAGCTCAGGTCAATGAGGCCTACAGGCCATAGATAGCAAATAGAAGTTCAAAACGTGTAATGTTCACAAGAACTTAAGTTGATAGAAAGATCTAACACAACATTAGGTGATAACATATGTGTTATTATGGATTTATAATCAGCTATAATGGGGGCGGACATTTTGAACCTGGATCACAGAATGAATTAACATGAAACGAACACAACAGGAGGGTTAAGTTCATATGAACTCTGCAACGCTATAAAAGAACAGCTTAGATGGAATTGTACTGTGAGTGTGGCCTAAGTTAGCCTCTACTATGACCCCTTGAAGTATCCCAAAACTGATTTGATGGGAAATGATTCATTACTAATAGCCTTATGCTATTAGCCCATACCAAAAGCATTGAATAACAGATTCACAACATTGAACAACAGTTCCCCCCCCCCCCAAAAGAAAAATCAAAAGGAAGTTTGTTCTGAAGTGTCTGTCCTTTATCTGAGACATGTAGAAATATCAGGAGACATTTTTATTTACTTACATGTATTTAACCCCTTACACACCGCTCTAGCTCTGTCACCTTTCACTGCAGATGCGGAAGTGCGACCTCAGCGGATACGGTGGACTGAGAAACATCCAATGCAAAAAACCCAGATATCTCTATCTTAAACGAACAGATTTTTATGGGGAGTTTTTATTATGCTAATTCGATTTTCACGAGGGCGTGGACATCGACTCTCGGGTTTTAAAAAACACTAATTGAACCCAGGTCTGGTTGTCCCTGCCACTCACTCACCCCTCTCTCTCGTCTCTTCTTTTTCCTCTGACCCCCTTCTGCAATCTAGGGAGCAGGGAGGGCTTGCAACAGGTCCCTGCTCTGCCCTGCACTTTCACGCTACTGTACATAAATCTGCATAAGAGAGCTGGTTCCACATGGACACAATAGCATACATTTAGTTAGTTTTGTATTTAAAACATATCTCTTTTTTTATGTGGAAGTGTTTTGGGATCTGGGATAAATATGTTGATCAGGAAAATAGTTGATTTAGATTTCAACCCTCTTGAGTCAGGTGCAATCTGTAGCACTTGGCACACATTTAAGTGCTTTCAGATCATAATCAGGGGTGTAAATAGGGGAGACCTGGTTCTCCAATGGAGGGAAATCATTTTGACAGGTGAATTCGAAATGTTACATTAGTGGATTCCCACAGTGACTTTTTTCAATTACAACCCTACTAATAATCAGGAGAATATTGCTGACTCTCTCATGGATGATGCCTATCATCTGCCCAATGTCTCACCGCTATGCTGGTTGTAGTCTAGGCAGGTTTGTGCATATACCAAAGTAGCACATTTAATACCTTTCATAACACATGATTAAATACTTCATAATACATTATTCAATAGAAAGTCATATAGTGATAGACTCCCTGTGTCACTGCGGAACATATAGTTACCGAATATTAAAAAAGCACTGACGCAGTCCTAGTGCTTTGTTTTCTGTGTCGCGCCACAGACATGAAAATCAAGCTGCGGGCGACCCAAATTCTTAAATCGACAGACTTGACTTGGCAGTCCACCAAAATAGTCATAAATGCAATATCGAACCGAGCTCACAGAATACGAAACTTTCCCAGCTGCAGGTGCCGCAGATGTTTAAACTTCCATACTAGGAATACATTAGCACTAGCGAGTGGACAGCTTCCTGTTTTCGTCCAAAATGGCATAATATTATTGTTGTCCTGTCTGTCTGTTCGCTGCCCAGGCAACGTGTTCATGTTCTGCAACACTGGCAAAGGCTGGATTACCTTTTTGCGGTGACCTAATCATCTAGTCTATCAAACAGCTTAGAGTCAGATTTAGACCAGCATTGTTGACTGAATAGGCCCCTGAGTCACTTATTGATCTCAGAAAGCTGTGAACAACATGGTCACATCTTATATCACACGTTTATTATTAGGCTAGCATAATCAAAATCACTTATTTATAAGCCTATCGTCCATTCATGTAGACCTATTAAAATGTGGAATTAGAAAGGAATATTTATGGGAAACATTGGTCAGAATGCACAACATAGCCTAGCTAAATAGGCTACTTAATCTACTTAATGGGTTGCTTATATTGTAGGTTACGGTTTCACCAGCTGCTGGGGTGGTGCCTCAAGTAGCATGTTATGACACAAAGCCTGGCAGTGTAATTAAAATAACTAGATCATAATATAATAACGAGAGGATTGAATCAGCCTCACTCTCTCTCTCTTTGACTACCTCTCTCTCTCTCTCTCTCTCTCTCTGTATCACCCCTGCCTTCGTGGTTTAATTTGACGTTTCAACATCCCATCTATCCCTTAATGTGCGTTTTCTATTTAAATTCCTGTCGTCGTCACCCTGCTGTCCCGGAAGTCTGCGGTGTCTTATCCTGTCACTCACATTGACAGGCAGCCAGGCAGAGGCAGGCAGGGAGGAAAGGAGCTCTGTGTGTGTGGGTTGGTGGGTGGGTGGGTGTGGGGTTGGGTGCGTGTTTGAGAGAGGCAGGAAACCATGCAGTGAGCGAGCGAGCAGCGATCTCTCTCTTTACCCTGCTAGTGTCCTTGCCCGCTCAACCCAGCCTGACAGCCTCAGCGCCTCACATGGCCCTCTGGCTCATACATATGGAGGAGGATAGGGAGAGGAGAGGAATAACAACAGCAGAAAGTGTGTGTGTACCATATATTTTTCTTCCTGAATATGTGACAGGCAGCCCACATGCGTACACACAACAATGTGCACACAGGTCGTGTGGCTCGACACACCAATATATCCTCCTTACTTCCTTTAGCTCTTCCCTCAGTTCTTCTTCCTGGTAATAGGCGTGCCTGTCTTACCAAGGGACCCCACATCAGGTAGGACCTCCTACATCTTATCTGTTCATTTCTCTGAAGATGAAACATGTCACCTGTGCGTTTTATGACCGACTGTTTCTGCATCTTGGCTGATGAGCAATATGTTAAAACACAATCACTGTTTAGTAATCACCACTGTGGTCGTTCCTGTTTTGATCCAGTATTTGGACACTGAAGTCATCCCTTTGTTCTAGTAAACTCTCTGGTCTTTGGTCATTATTGGGGCCACATGATAGAGAGCAGAGGGACGTGCTGGCCAGGCCATCAGTCTGTATGTGTTTGTGTTTGACCATGCAATAGGGAGGATTAGACACTCAGTCATTCACTATGAAAACTGAATAGTGAGTGAACGGTCGTGATATGAAGAGTTTATTTACAAAATGCTATATATTTTTTTTAAATCTGAAATTCTTACTTATGAGTACCTTCATGTGTGTTAAATATTACTGTTCTCCAATTTTTGTTATTCATAGATTTTAGATGTGTGTGTGAAAATGTGCTATTTTTTTTAGCAAAACAATGCACAAATGGAATGTTCGTATTCTGTGTGTTTGACTGTGATATGTGGTTGTCTCACTTGTCTCACTCTCAATCTTAAGAGGAATACTCTACTGTATGTCGCTCTGGATACGAGCATCTGCTAAATTACTCAAATGTCAAATGTACATGTTTTACTCGCAGGTCTCATATTACTGTATTGAATTATTTAAGAAACAAACAACAATAATATTGATGTCTCAAATGTAGCATTTTTACATTTCTTTATAAGCAATTTAGTTTTTCGTTTCAATTCGTTTTGTAAAACCTAGCCGTATCAAATCAAATCCAATTTCATTGGTCACATACACATGGTTAGCGGATGGTATTGTGAGTGTAGCAAAATACTTGTGATGGTCAAAAGTAGACACTATGTACTACTACCTATTTGTATGATTGTTTTTTATCTGAAATGAAACCATCAAGTGATACATGTCTGTCATTGAACAACTCCATGCCATGATTAGATAGTGAAAAAACACACCAATCCTTTTCATAATTTGTTGAAACAATAAAAGCTAACTTACCAACATTTCTGAAAAGGACATATAGCGTTTTGGAATGAAACTCTTCATTTCGAAAGTAGGGGGATGTGCTGGCCTGGCCATCCATTGTCTAGATTCACTAGAGTGTCTTTGTTTGAGTATGACTGCGTAGAATAATGGGAACCGGACTTAGTTACTGTAATGAATAGAGGAAGTCTGCCATGAACTGTCTGTCTTAAATCTCTCTCTCTCTCTCTGTCTGTCTCTGTCTGTCTGTCTCTCTCTCTGTCTCTGTCTGTCTGTCTCTGTCTGTCTGTGTCTCTCTCTCTCTCTCTCTCTCTCTCTCTCTCAATATCCCGCCTCCCCTCTCCCTCCCTCTCTCTCTCGCCCTCTTATCCTCCACCTATCCTCTCCAGTTGGAACAGGAAGAACAACCCAGAGCCTTGGAACACATACGGTCCAGACGATCAGTACAAGGTAAATATCCCACCCTCCTCTTCACACCCACAGTAGCACTACACCTCAAGGCTACAGTACATCCCAAATGGCACCCTATTCCTTACATAGTGCCTACTTTTGACCATAGCCTTATAGGCCACTTGGGACGCAGCCCTAGACAGTGGCACTACACAACTACACTGATTACCTTAGTAGCCAAAGCAATCCAGACATTGAGGCCTCTTCTTACTCTCATAACAAATTGAAGCATCTCTATTCGCCATAACTAACACAATACATTTTGTACGGCTAGTTTCCCGAATCCACACACACACACATGCCTTGAATAAGGAGCATCACCTCAAACAGCTAATGTTCATATTAAACAAGAGAAACACTAATTGAATGGGAAAACAACTGAACAGAAACCTCAAAGGATGGTCTGTTTGAGTGGGTTTTTCCAAGGCTGTAGCTTTGTGTGTCTGTGCTTCTGTGCGTGTGTGCATTTGTGTGTGCATGTGTGTGTCAGCCTTAGTGCCATAGTGAAAGTCATGACCGACGAAAGGTCACAACACACGCCATGTTTAATTCTCTAAAAGCAGGCAAAGGTCTCACATCCACATTCCACTTTAGTCCACCACAATAATAGTATTGAAGAGAGGAATGGCGGAAGAGGGGAAGGGAGAGGGAGGTGGGAGACGAGGGGAGAGGAGAGGAGGGAGACAAGGGGTTGACAGCCGACCAATCAAGGAAAATATGCAGGGTGAAAATAACCACTGGCGACGCTAAAACGTGTCGTCTGTCACGTTTAGTTGGGAGGCTGTGTAGCCCTGAACAGTGCTGTCCATGACACATGCTCTTTGCAGACGTCATGAACATGGACGCTGTGTCTGCATGCGTCCATGTTCATGACGTCTGCAAAGAGCAGCAGTCCTGAGTTGCTCAGTGTGACCGAGGCCGTTGGAACATGCTAAATAAATGAACATGCTAAACGAACATGCTAAACGATGTGTGTGTGTCCCAGGCGGCTGGGCTCATAGTAATGGATGGAACAGAATTCATGGAATTGTTTCAAATACATCACACATGTTTGATACCGTTCCATTCACTCCATGCCATTATTTTGAGCAGTCTTCCCCTCACCAGCCTTCTGTGGTATGTGTGCGCGTGTGTGTGTAAGCAGCCAGTTTGCATTCGCTTTCCTTAAAACACACTGATGAATTTAATTTAAGCAAAACGTATTTAAATGTATTCACTCCCTCCGCAGTTGGTGGCCGTCAATATGGACTACAAGGCTCTGAAGAAGGAGGGCCCTGACTTCTAAAGGTCCTTCAGGCAACTCCAGGAGCACCGAGTTTGGCAGGACCTCCTGTCATCCTAGTGGCAGGGTCGGGGCAGCCTGAGCCTCGGTCGGGTCCTCTGTCTGTCCCCTCTGCTGTCTCTTCAGAATGCACAACATTTCATTATAACTGTCTTTTCGTGCACTAACCTACAGTTATAGAAGCAATTGTCTCCATGTGCACCAAAAAATACTGTTATTATAACCTACCTGTCTCTTCAGACACCACACTACAGTGTAAATCTCTTCATGTATAAAAACCCTATAGAGATGTAATGTAACAGGCTCTTTCACTTTCACAAACCCTACAGTTATTAGAACCTGTCTCTTCACAACGCACAACAGCGCTCTTATATATCAGTCTCTTTTTTATTTTCAGCAACAACAACCCTAAAGTGATGTATCCTTCTTCATGCCTCTACCCTGATGTTACATAACTGTCTCTTAACGCTACCTTGAAAACAACACTATTAAACATCAGGCAAAGAGGTCTGGTTACGTTGATTCACATGGTCTGTGTATATACTGTACACTAAAGGGGGGTATACATGCCTACATGTGTTGAGTAGAGCTTGAAGGGTGCAGTGGAAGAGAATAGGAGTTGAGTAGATTTAGGATTAATCAGACATTGTGAAGTGAAAAGCAGTGGATTTTGATAACATTGGAATCACCAGTGTACAAACATTTGACTTCACAAATAAGTCAGCCGACCAGAAGACATTTCATGCTGTGAAATGCAGCTGTTGAGCACTAAAATAGTAACAAATCACTAGGAAAAAAACTAGTTCAATCAACGTTGTTTCCAAGTAATTTCAATGTAAAAAAAAATAAAAATGAAACGTGACGACATTGAATCAACGTGGAAAATTGTCATTAACGTAAGGGGAATTTAGTATTTCTTTCACCCAACTTTGAACTTTTCATCAAGTGTCATGGTGAAATGTTTTGTTGATTTCACATTGAATTCACGTCAGTAGACAACTCAACCAAATGGAAATCAAAACTAGACGTTTTAACTGACGTCTGTGCACAGTGGGAAGTGTTTGAGGCAGCTCAAACAGACAATTTGAGTAGACAAAAGACACATTGTGAACTGATTGTTATTAGAGCTTCCTGACCACCTCCGGAGGTAGTCGAAGATGCATCTTGTGTGGATATCCTTGAAGTATAAACGAATCATGACAGCAGAATTGTATGAATTTGACTAACATGGCGGTTTTGCCTCCCTCCTAAAAAGAAATCACACCGGACAGTTGAGGTAATTATGGACAAAGATACCTCTACAATTCCTCCAGAAATAAGATCATGGTCTTCATTAGACACCTTGTACCTACTGGCACTCTGGTTGGATGCCACAGTCCAATCGAAAATAGATAACGCATACAGTATAGAAATAAAGATATTTATGACGAGATATCGTCCCAAATGAGAGAAAAGGGGTTCTCCCATTCCCATGTCCAATGCAGCACAAAATCAAATATTTGAAAACGTCGTACAGAAAGGCGAATGACTGAAATAGCAGGAGTGGGAACGGGAGAACTCAATGCCCATTTTATTTGGAGCTGGAAGCAATACTGGACGCAGTATTCCACCGCCTGCCCATCGTTCATTCTGGACAGCGCTGTGGAGGACTGGATGGCAGGAAGCTTGGCCCCAGTGATGTACTGGGCCGTATCCACTACCCTCTGTAGCGCCTTAAGGTCGGATGCCAAGCAGTTACCATACCAGGCGGTGATGCAACCGGGCAGGATGCTCTCGATGGTGCAGCTGTAAAACTTTTGGAGGATCTGTGGACCCATGCCAAATCTCCTGAGGGGGGAAAGGTGTTGTCGTGCCCTTTTCATGACTGTCTTGGTGTGTTTGGACCATGATAGTTTGTTGGTGATGTGGACACCAAGGAACTTGAAACTCTCGACCCGCTCCACTGCAGCCCTGTCGATGTTAATGGGGGCATGTTCGGCCCTCCATTTCCTATAGACCACTATCAACTCCTTTGTCTTGCTCACCTTGAGGAAAAGGTTGTTGTCCTGGCATCACACTGCCAGGTCTCTGACCTCCCTATAGGCTGTCTCATCGTTGTCTGTGAACAAGGCCTACCTCTGTGTCATCATCAAACTTAATGATGGTATTTGAGTCGTGCTTGGCCATGCAGTCGTGGGTGAACAGGGAGTACAGGAGGGGACAACAGCCATTAAACTCTGCAAATGTTTTAAAGTCCCCATTGGCCTCATTTTGAAATACCTGAGCGGTTTCCTTCCTCTCCGGCAATTGAGTTAGGAAGGACACCTGTATCTTTGTAGTGACTAGGTGTATTGATGAACCATCCAAAGTGTAATTAATAACTTCACCATGCTCAAAAGTATAATCAATGTATGCTATTTTTATTTTGACCAATCTACCAATAGGTATTTGGTATTTTATTAGGATCCCAATTAGCTGTTGCAAAAGCAGCACCTACTCTTCCTGGGTTCCACACAAAACATGACATAATACAGAACATGAATAAACAAGAATAGCTCAAGAACAGAACTACATCAATTAAAAATCAATTTAAAAAAAAAGGCACACGTAGCCTACATATCAATACATGCACACAAACTATCTAGGGCGAATAGGGGAGAGGCGTTGTGCCTTGAGGTGTTGCTTTAATTTGTTTTTTGAAACCAGGTTTGTTGTTAATTTGAGCAATATGAGATGGAATGGAGTTCCATGCAATAATGGCTCTATATAATACTGTATGCTTTCTTGAATTTGTTCTGGATTTGGGGACTGTGAAAAGACCCCTGGTGACATGTCTGGTGGGGTAAGTGTGTGTGTCAGAGTTGTGTGTAAGTTGACAATGCAAACAATTTGGGATTTTCAACATATTAATGTTTCTTAGAAAAAGTCTCTCTTAGCCAAGAGAGACTGGCATGCATAGTATTTACATATATCAGCCCCTCTGATTACAATGAAGAGCAAGACGTGCCGCTCTGTTCTGGGCCAGCTGCAGCTGAACTAGGTCGTTGCTTTCAGCACTCGACCACACGACTGGACAATAATTAAGATACTGTAAGACAAAACTAGAGCCTGCAGAACTTGCTTTTTGGAGTGTGGTGTCAAAAAAGCAGACCTCTCCCCATCTTTACAACCATTGAATCTATATGTTTTGACAGTTTACAATCTAAGGTAACGCCAAGTCATTTAGACTCCTCAACTTGTTCAACAGCCACACCCTTCATGACCAGATTCAGCTGAGGTCTAGAATTTAGGGAATGATTTGTACCAAATACAATGCTCTTTAGTTATAGAGATGTTCAGGACCAGTTTCTTTACGAGGCATCGGAAAACGTACGTGGTCTTTGTGGTTGAATCTGTGTTTGAAATTCACTGCTCAACAGAGGGACCTTAGAGATAATTGTATGTGTGGGGTACAGAGATGAGGTAGTCGTTCAAAAATCATGTTAAACACTATTATTGCACACAGAGTCCATGCAACTTATTATGTGATTTGCTAAGCACATTTTTACTCCTGAACTTATTTACACTTGCCATAACAAAGGGGTTGAATACTTATTGGCTCAAGACGTTTAAGCTTTTGGTTTAAAATACTTTTGAAAATGTATATATATATATAAACAGAAATACCTTATTTACATAAGTATTCAGACCCTTTGCTATGCATCATGTTAAACACTATTATTGCACACAGAGTCCATGCAACTTATTATGTGATTTGCTAAGCACATTTTTACTCCTGAACTTATTTACACTTGCCATAACAAAGGGGTTGAATACTTATTGGCTCAAGACGTTTAAGCTTTTGGTTTAAAATACTTTTGAAAATGTATATATATATATAAACAGAAATACCTTATTTACATAAGTATTCAGACCCTTTGCTATGCATCATGTTAAACACTATTATTATTATTCCCCTTTGACATTATGGGGTTTTGTGTATCTCAATATAATACATTTTATGTTCAGGCTGTAAGTCAACAAAATGTGGAAAAACTCAAAGGGTGAGAACCTTTTCTGAAGGCACTGTATATAATATTTTTATGACATTTATTATTTCAGCTGGAAAGTCGAAAGCTTCCAAGTATTTGAATAGACAAGACTATTCAAGACGGTCAAAATACTTTTCGGCATGAACAGCCATTATTGATGAATCTATATCTTGTTTTATAGCGTATTAAACTGAAACATGTTCTTGTATATGTTTGTAAGTGTCTATTTTTAATAAACACTGTTTGATTAATATTTATCGAGTGTGGTAAGACTTTTGCCATTTTATTGCTCATGAGCTTTGTTATTATTTTATTGACACAATTTATTAAACGTATGAGTCTAATCAGCAGGGGACTCTCCAGATTTCCCTGGTTTTCATATAACTGAAATAACTGATTGATAAACGGAACTAGCCTTTTCACGTGTGAGTTCCAAATGTCTTTAACGGTCGCCCCAGCATGAGTTTTTTTGATGCGCGTGATGTCAGAATGCACTCACTGTTACAAAATGTGATTGCTACGCAACAAGTCAGTTAACCCACGCTGCCCTCAAACCAAGGCACGCTGCCTGGTAATTATCTAAAGGCTATGTTTAGATTTGTCAATTTCAAATTATTTTCGAACAAGTTTTATTTTCTAGCAACAGTTTGAATCGAGGTGAGGTGTGTTCCGCCTGCTCATTAATTCACATAGAAGTAGCCCACTTCACTGTTGCAGACAATTGTGACTCATTATAGGAAACTAGGCACATGTCGCGCGTCACTACTTACACTACTTACATTTACATTTAACTACTTCACAGGAGAGGCATTTGAATGTGAACGTTTATTTTGTTTCAAAATGCTCTTTTTGGCAGTTTACATACACCCAATTAGTATTTGGTAGCAATGCCTTTAAATTGTTTAACTTGGGTCAAATATTTGGGGTAGCCTTTCACAAGCTTACCACAATAAGTTGGGTGAATTTTGGCCCATTCCTCCTGACAGAGCTGGTGTAACTGAGTCAGATTTGTAGGCCTCCTTGCTCGCACACACTATTTAATTTTTGCCCACATATTTTCTATAGGATTGAGGTCAGGGCTTTGTGATGGCCACTCCAATACCTTTACTTTGTTGTCCTTAAGCCATTTTGCCTCAACTTTGGATGTATGCTTGGGGTCATTGTCCATTTGGAAGACCCATTGCGACCAAGCTTTAACTTCCTGACTGATGTCTTGAGACGTTGCTTCAATAAATCCACATAATTTTCCTCCCTCATTATGCGATCTATTTTGTGAAGTTCACCAGTCCTTTCTGCAGCAAAGCACGCCCACAACATGATGCTGCCACCCCCTTGCTTCACGGTTGGGATGGTGTTCTCCGGCTTGCAAGCCTCCGCTTTATCCTCCACACATAATGATGGTCATTATGGCCAAACAGTTCTATTTTTGTTTCATCAGACCAGAGGACATTTCTCCAAAAAGTACGATCTTATGTCCCCATGTGCAGTTGCAAACCGTAGTCGGGCTATTTTATGGAGTTTTGGAGCAGGTTATGTCGATATAGGACTCGTTTTACTGTGGATATAGATACTTTTGTACCTGTTTCCTTCAGCATCTTCACAAGGTCATTTGCTGTTGTTCTGGGATTGATTTGCACTTTTCTCACCAAAGTACGCTCATCTCTAGGAGACTCCTTCCTTCCTGCGTCTCCTTCCTGAGCGGTATGACGGCTGCGTGGTCCCATGGTGTTTATACTTGCGTACTGTTGTTTGTACAGATGAACGTGGTACCTTCAAGAGTTTGGAAATTTCTCTCAAATCAAATCAAATTTATTTATACAGCCAATTGGAAAATCAGCTGATATCTCAAAGTGATGTACAGAAACCCAGCCTAAAACCCCAAACAGCAAGCAATGCAGGTGTAGAAGCACGGTGGCTAAGGAAAAAAACTCCCCTAGAAAGGCCAAAACCTAGGAAGAAACCTAGAGAGGAACCAGGCTATGAGGGGTGGCCAGTCCTCTTCTGGCTGTGCCGGGTGGAGATTATAAACAGAACATGGCCAAGATTGTCAAATGTTCATAAATGACCAGCATGGTCAAATAATAATAATCACAGTGGATGTCGAGGGTGCAACAAGTCAGCACCTCAGGAGTAAATGTCAGTTGGCTTTTCATAGCCGACCATTCAGAGTATCTCTACCGCTCCTGCGGTCTCTAGAGAGTTGAAAACAGCAGGTCTGGGACAGGTAGCACGTCCGGTGAACAGGTCAGGGTTCCATAGCCGCAGGCAGAACAGTTGAAACTGGAGCAGCAGCACGGCCAGGTGGACTGGGGACAGCAAGGAGTCATCATATCAGGTCGTCCTGAGGCATGGTCCTAGGGCACAGGTCCTCCGAGAGAGAGAAAAGAAAGAGAGAAAAGAGAGAATTAGAGAGAGCCTACTTAAATTCACACAGGACACCGGATAAGACAGAAGTACTCTCAGATATAACAAACTGAACCTAGCCCCCGACACATAAACTAAACAGCATAAATACTGGAGGCTGAGACAGGAGGGGTCAGGAGACACTGTGGCCCCATCCGATGATACCCCCGGACAGGCCAAACAGGAAGGATATAACCCCACCCACTTTGCCAAGGCACAGCCCCCACACCACTAGAGGGATATCTTCAATCACCAACTTACCATCCTGAGACAAGGCCGAGTATAGGCCCACAAAGATCTCCGCCACGGCACAACCCAAGGGGGGGCGCCAACCCAGACAGGAAGATCACGTCAGTGACTCAACCCACTCAAGTGACGCACCCCTCCTAGGGATGGCATGAAAGAGCACCAGTAAGCCAGTGACTCAGGCCCTGTAATAGGGTTAGAGGCAGAGAATCCCAGTGGAGAGAGCGGAACCGGCCAGGTAGAGACAGCAAGGGCGGTTCATTGCTCCAGAGCCTTTCCGTTCACCTTTACACTCCTGGGCCAGACTACACTCAATCATAGGACCTACTGAAGAGATGAGTCTTCAATAAAGACTTAAAGATTGAGACCGAGTCTGCGTCTCTCAAGGATGAACCAGACTTGTGGAGGTCTACAATTTATTTTCTGAGGTCTTTGCTGATTTCTTTTGATTTCCCCATGATGTCAAGCAAAGAGGCACTGAGTTTGAAGTAGGCCTTGAAATAGATCCACAGGTACACCTCCAGTTGACTCAAATGATGTCAATTAGCCTATCAGAAGCGTCAGAAGGCAGAGTCAACTTAGTGTATGTAAACGTCTGACACACTGGAATTGTGATACTGTGAATTATAACTGAATTGATCTGTCTGTAAATAATTGTTGGAAAATGTACTTGTGTCATATACAAAACTATAGTTTGTTAACAAGAAATTAGTGGAGTGGTTGAAAAACGAGTTTTAATGACTCCACCCTAAGTGTATTTAAACTTCCGACTTCAACTGTATGTATGTTTTTGTGAGAGTCTCATCAATATTTGAAGCAATTGGTGATATTATCTCTCTAGGAGCTTATCCGTCATCAGTATTGTAGAATATTTTAATGTTTGGGAGAACGCTGATCCGATACAGAGAGCAGTGCTGCCTTTTTTTTTTTAGATCCTATCAGTATCGACAAATGCCTCAATGATGCACTTAGTGAATGTTCTCTCTGTGTGGTGTTATGGGAAAAGCATGTTACATTCGGCCGTGGTATAAAAAGTTGCACCGTTAAATCACGAATAAGTCAAAGTTCCATCGCTGCCCTAAGGTCCAACCGGGCCAAGATATCTTTGGAATCAAGCTGTGTTAGTTTCTGCTGAGCTATCATGTCACCACATATGGACACTGATCAGCCTCCATACTCATTTGCGCAGCTGTGCTCTACCTTAATGACATTGAATAGTTGAAAGTTACTCCTCTAATTTGTTTTACACAAGCTACTGTGTGTTAAAGTAATTTTGGAGTGAGGTTGGGTTTAGGTAGGCCACATTCAATGTAGTACATTGACAAATGATGGTGTCAAAGGACACCACGATTTCAAAGTGTAGCTAGGTATCTTATCTTTCATTCATGATTCATCTTTAGAAGTTTAGAAGTATTGCTATTAGCCTTATAAATAAGATGCCAAATCAACTTTTCCCTTTGTACTGTATATTGTATTTTATAAATATGTTATTCACAATATATATGGATAAGACAATATCCAAATGTTTCTTATATTAATATCTTGAATTTGGAGTTCTATTTATAAGGCTAACATATGATGTTTTGTGATTTACATTGCATGAAGTGTTGCCACACTAGTGAAAAAGGTGTTTTGTCAACCTGATGTGTAATGATTAGACCGATTCTGTTGCAAAACGTTGCGTCTGTTGCAAAACATTCTGCAACAGAAACCGTTTACTCCAAATGGAAAATGCTAACTCAGGTAGGTCACTCCCCGTTTGGTTTGTTTGGTTCTGAAATGGTAAACGGTTTCCATAATGAATACACCCTTGTTCGTGATGTCATCTGACCGCTGTACCTGATTTACCATATTTCCTTATTAGTACGGGTAGCCCACGATAATTAACACAGAACTCAATCAATTTCAAGTTAATCAAGTGATGAGATTAAGAGGTTGTCAGTGTCTGAAGCAGGATCTGCCCAAAATGCAACGAGGGATGGGTTATGTGTGAAACTGGCATCTTGGGCTAATGAAAACAACCTCACCAGGGGTGCAGTAAGTCGTTTATTGGTAATTGTCAGAGAAAAGGGGCTTAAAGTTCCAAAAGATTCACGCACACTTATGCATACTCCCAGCCCTTGATCATGATTCTCAGATCCTTTGCATTACACGTGTCATTGGACGAAGGCGTCTGCACGGGGGAGTTTTGTTAAGAGCCCCAGCGCTTGGTCTGAACATTAACCCGTACAGTTTTGGAAGCATAAGGATCTTATTTTTCATATCAGCGAGAAACAATTAAAAAAAAAATCTATGTTAAATTGATAAACATCTTTATATTGTTCTTGTTCCCACACAGCCATATCTCCATGTTACAGCGTGTGTTTATGGAAGACAGATGGAAGGCAGAGGGACCACCTGTGCTAATTGGCTATCTAGCATGCTCCGAACACCTGTGTATAACGGAAGGAGGTCGCCAGTATCGTGTTGCCACAGAAAAAGGCTGTCAGCTGCAACTGTGATAAAGCTGGTTAAAACTACACAGTTTTCCACATTAGTCTCCTTAAGAGTACATCTTAGGAAAGGATGCACCCAGAGAGTATAGTATAGTGGAGACTCTAGTTGAACATCCAGATTTCATTGAGGATTTGATAGATTTGAAAATCAAATGTGATGGTGTTCCTTTTTTTCAAATAATTTAGCTGCCAACTTGGGCCTATTTTATACATTTTTTATGATTTCCATCCATTTGTTGTTGCCTTATTCACTAGAGAGGCTAATCCAGTGCCTGTGGATGATTACCTGAGTGATGTCCTATCTGAGTTGAAGGTGATCCTGGTTTCGGGTATGGATCTGACAAATGGTCATTACCATGTCACAATCAAAGATTTTCTGTGTGATGCACCAACCATGCTAAAATGCATCAAATCCCATAGGGGATATTTTGCATGCAAAATATGTCAGATTAAAGGCTCTTGGAATGGAAGGCTAGTGGGGAACTCTGAGGGGACACATCCAGAGTGAAATGATGGTGAATTCAATAACTTGGCCTACGTGGCTAGCCATCAGCTAACTACACCTCCATTGATAAACGGCGGAGTTTCTTGTATTTCAGGTTTCCATTATATCTTCTCTGGGGCAGGTGGGACGCAAACGTCCGGCCAATAGCCAGGGAAAACACAGCGCGCCATATTCAAATAACATGATATAAAAATCAAACTTTCATTAAATCACACATGTAAGATACCAAATTAAAGCTACACTCGTTTTGAATCCAGCCAACATGTCAGATTTCAAAAAAGCTTTTCAGCGAAAGCATAAGATGCTATTATCTGATGATAGCACCATTGTAAACAAAGAGAGAAGCATATTTCAACCCTGCAAGCACGACACAAAACGCAGAAATAAAATATAAATCATGCCTTCCCTCTGACTAAATATTTTGTTGGCACTCCAATATGTCCCATAAACATCACAAATGGTCCTTTTGTTCGATTAATTCCGTCGATATATATCCAAAATGTCAATTTATTTGGACCGTTTCATCCAGAAAAACACAGCTTCCAACTTTCGCCAAGTCACTACAAAATATATCAAAAGTTACATGTAAACTTTACCAAAACATTTCAAACTACTTTGGTAATACAACGTTAGGTATTTTTAAACGTTGATAATCGATCAATTTGAAGACGGGATGATCTGTGTTCAATACAAAAAGAAAACAAACTGACGCAACTTTTTTCGTAACGTGACCTCTCAGAAAATGTACTTCATGTGACCCTCATTTACGATAGCCCTACTTCTTCACTACCAAAAGGAATAACCTCAACCGATTTCCAAGGACTGGTGACATCCAGTGGAAGCGGTAGGAACTGCAAGCAAGTCCATTAGAAATCTGGTGTCTCTAAACAAACTCCTTGAAAAGACAGTGACATCAAAAAAATACAAATTCTGAATGGTTTGTCCTCAGGGTTTTGCCTGCTACATAAGTTCTGTTATTCTCACAGACATGATTCAAACAGTTTTAGAAACTTCAGAGTGTTTTCTATCCAGATCTACTAATAATATGCATATCTTGTATTCTGGGGAGAGTAGCAAGCAGTTGAATTTTGGCATGCTATTTTTCCTGAAAGTGAAAATGCTGCCCCCTGCCCTCAAGAAGATATGCATATGGTGTGCTTGGGTGTCATGAGGAGGATGATGATTTTCCTTAACTTCTTGCAACTATAGGGGGTGCTGTTCCGCATTAGCATATTTGTGTCTCCAAATTAAACTGCCTCGTGCTAAATTCTTGATCGTACAATATGCATATTATTTGTATTATTGGATAGAAAACACCTTCTAGTTTCAATAGAAGTTGGAATTTTGTCTCTGAGTGGTACAGAACAATTTCTACAGCACTTTTCATGACAGGGTTCAGATTTCAGAAATTTTACCTCTGATCTGGGGTCTGTTTATAAGGCGACAGTGAATGCTATGAAGACCGACACTGCCTACGTCTTCCTCTGGGTGTCTGTACGTCATCACGTTTTCAATGAAATCGATGGGACATTCACAGCCATTATAAAAGACTAAAATGTACAGAGACCCCCTTTCTCAACGTGCGCCTGAAGCGTCAAGGCCATCGGACCTGCCTCGTTCCAAATAGTTTTCTAACCAGCAATATTTCTCCGGTCATGTTTTCAGTCGTTATAGTTGTTAAAAACATCATAATGTAGTTAATTTGAACCGTTTTATATCAATTTATATCCGTTTAGTGCGATTTTGAGGAATTTCTTTGTTGTGCACTCTGAAAGTTTGGACACGTTTTAGGGTGTCGGTCGTTGGTGGTGGACATTTCGAAGGACAGAGGACATCTATCGACCAAAAGACGTTTATAACATAGAAAGGATACATTGCCCAAGAATCTGATGGAAGAACAGCTCAAAGTAAGCAATATTTAATATGATAAATCGTGTTTCTGTCGAAATATTTTAAACGCATATTTCGCCATTTTTGTTTGGTATAGCTTCACTTGGCCAACCCTGTATTGAAAAGTAAGGATAATTTTAAAAATGTAAATCAGCGGTTGCATTAAGAACTAATTTGTCTTTCGATTGCTGTCAACCCTGTATTTTTTAGTCAAGTATATGATTAGCTTTCAATTAAACTAGATCACTCTGATAGATGACGTCAGACATATTGAGGCTTGATTTCTAGTATTTTTTTGTGTAACCACGGTTTTGTATGGCTAAATATGCACTTTTCGAACAAACTGTATATGTATATTGTAAAATGATGTTACAGGAGTGTCATCGGAAGAATTCTGAGAGGTTAGTGAAAAAATTAATATATTTTGGCGGTGATTACGTTATAGCGCTCTTTGGCTGGAATCGATGCTCTGGTAACGTTTGCACATGTGGTATGCTAACTTATCGATTTATTGTGTTTTCGCTGAAAAACGCTTAGAAAATCTGAAATATGGTCTGAAATCACAAGAACTGGGTCTTTCCATTGCTATGCTTTGTCTATTTTTATGAAATGTTTTATGATGAGTAAATTGGTCATACACGTTGCTCTATCTAGTAATTCTAGTCGATTTGTGATGGTGGGTGCAATTGTAAACTGTGATTTCTACCTGAAATATGCACTTTTTTCTAACAAAAACTATCCTATACCATGAATATGTTATCAGACTGTCATCTGAAGAGGTTTTTTCTTGGTTAGTGGATATCAATATCTTAGTTGAGCCGAATTGGTGATAGCACCTGAAGGAGTAAAAAACTGATGGAGTTAGAATAGTGGTGTATTTTGCTAACGTGTTTAGCTAATAGATTTACATATTTTGTCTTCCCTGTAAAACATTTTAAAAATCTGAAATGGTGGCTTTATTCACTAAATCTGTATCTTTCATCTGGTGTCTTGGACTTGTGATTTAATGATATTTAGATGCTACTATCTACTTGTGAAGCTATGCTAGCTATGCTAATCAGTGTGTGGGGGGATGGGGGGTGCTCCCGGACCCGGGGTAGAGGCTCGTTAGAGGTTAAACAAGGCCCTAGAACATGCAGACTGTCTTCCTCTCAGAAAACTAAGTTGTCAGAGGCTGATTTCCTTTCGAGACATATTGCCAACCGAATTTGCCCGACAACCTCGGTCACTGGCAGGGCTTGACCACTGGAAAACCTCTGAGTACAGGCGGTTTTTGCTCTACACGGGTTCCATAGTATTGAACAAGGTTGTTTCCAAAAAGGTCTATTGCCACGTTGTATCCCTGTAGCCATGTCAATTTTGCGAGATTCCGATGACTGTAGATTTACCTTGATTATGCCAAACACCCGCTGATGCACTTTGTTGTGGTGAGCTAGTGTGTCTATGGTGATACATTTACAATGTACAATTTACATGGTTTCACTCACTTGGCAGATGAGGTTGCATTTCACAACTTCTCACTCAACTACCTTAATTGCTAACATGCGAGATGGTTGCTTCCTCCTCCAGGACATTTGTCAAAGAAATAAGAGACGATGGAAACCTTGTCTGTGATGTCATTCACCATTCTCAAACTGACAATGTCACACCCTGGCCTTAGTTATCTTTGTTTTCTTTATTATTTTAGTTAGGTCAGGGTGTGACATGGGGAATGTTTGTGTTTTGTCTCGTTTCGGGTGGTTATATGGAAAAGGGGGGTGTTGGGTTTAGTGTATGGGTTTGTGTTGTGTGAATGTTTCTAGGTATGTCTATGGTTGAGTGAATGTTTCTAGGTATGTCTATGGTTGCNGGGGGTGTTGGGTTTAGTGTATGGGTTTGTGTTGTGTGAATGTTTCTAGGTATGTCTATGGTTGAGTGAATGTTTCTAGGTATGTCTATGGTTGCCTGAGTGGTTCTCAATCAGAGACAGATGTCGTTCATTTGTCTCTGATTGGGAGCCATATTTTAGGCAGCCATAGCATCATGTTTTTGTTGGGTCATTGTCTAGGTCTGTGTCTGTGTCTAGGTTGCATGTTTGCATTTTGTTCGGTTATAGCTTCACGGTCGTCTATTTGTTGTTTTGCTTCGTTCGTTCATCTCCTAAATAAAGAGAAGATGTATTTTTTACACGCTGCGCCTTGGTCCTCTCTCTCTCCCATGGTCGATCGTGACAGACAACTTCTTCCTTCTTCCATGTGCCTCCAAAGACTTCAACATCGCAAGTATCTAAAATATCCGCAAATGCAAAAAATAAATGATTTATCCCGAGGACCTCATCAGCAAGGCTGTGTCTGCCCTATCCAAGGCAATACAGTTACAGTTTTGCCAAGATCAGGGCCAGGTTTCCCAAAAGCATCTTAAGGCTGAAGTTCATCGTCAGAACTTTCGTAGGAGCATCGTTAAATCTCAGAGCTGTTTCCTAAACCAGCGTTACGAGCGTTGCACATAAAATGCTCAAAATTTTACGGTTGACTCAGACCAAAACCATGCTGGTCTACAACACTAAAACCACGTTGGTCTACAAAACCGTCATCACAAACATTGGCACGGCCTACAACCCAACTACAGGTATCTTCAAAGCACCAGTGAAAGGAATCTACTACTTCAGGTTCGCCTCTACGGACTGCCGGAGCTATGCTTTGGCGGGTGTAAACTTGTATAAAGGGTGATGAGATTATAATAAACAATGGCATCTACAATCTAAGGTGGCAACAATGAGCCCATTTCCAACACGGTGGCTCTCGACTTGGACGTGGTATAAAGTGCATTCGGAAAGTATTCATACGACTTGACTTTTTCCACATTTTGTTACATTACAGCCTTATTCCAAAACAGATTAAATACATGTTTTCCCGAATAAATCTACACACAATACCCCATAATGACAAAGCACAAACAGGATATTAGACATTTTTTTAAATGTATTAAACATAACAAACAGAAATACCTTATTTACGTAAGTATTTCCAACCCTTTGCTGTAAAACTCGAAATTGAGCTCAGGTGTATCCGGTTTCCATTGATGATCCTTGAGATGTTTCTACAACTTGATTGGAGCCCACCTGTGGTAAATTCATTTGATTGGACATGATTTGGAAAGGCACACACCTGTCTATATAAGGTCCCACAGTTGATAGTGGATGCCAGAGCAAAAACCAAGCCATGAGGTCGAAGGAATTGTCTGTTGAGGCACAGGAGGCACAGATCTGGGGAAAGGTACCAAAAATGTCTGCAGCATTGAAGGTTCCCAAGAACACAGTGGCCTCCATCATTCTTAAATGGAAGAAGTTTGGAACCACCAACACTCTTCCTAGAGCTTTCTGTATGGCCAAACTGAGCAATCGGGGGAGAAGGGCCTTGGTCAGGGAGGTGACTAAGAACCAATGTTTACTCTGACAGAGCTCCACAGTTATTTTGTTGAGATGGGAGAATCATGCCTTTATGGTAGAGTGGCCAGACAGGCCCTCGTGGTAGAGTGGCCAGACGGAAGTGGCCAGACGGAAGTCATTCCTCAGGAAAAGGCACATGACAGTCTGCTTGGAGTTTGCCAAAAGAAACCACAAGGACTCTCTGACCATGAGAAACAAGATTCTCTGGTCTGATGAAACCAAGATTGAACTCTTTGGCCTGAATGCCAAGCATCAAGTCTGGAGGAAACCTGACCCCATCCCTACTGTGAAGCACGGTGGTGGCAGCATCATGCTGTGGGGATGTTTATCGGTGGCAGGGACTGGGAGACAGGATTGAGCGAAAGATGAATGGAGCACAGTACAGAAAGATCCTTGATTAAACCTGCTCCAGAGCGCTCAGGACCTCAGACTGGGGCGAAGGTTCACCTTCCTACAGGACAATGACCCTAAGCCCAGCCAGAGCCTGGACTTGAACCTGATCGAACGTCTCTGGAGAGACCTCAAAATAGCTGTGCAATGATGCTCCCCATCAAACCTGGCAGAGCTTGAGAAGATCTGCAGAGAAGAATGTGAGAAATACACGTGTGCCAAGCTTGTAGTGTCATACCCAAGAAAACTCGAGGATGTAATTGCTGCCAAAGGTGCTTCAACAAAGTACTGAGTAAAGGGTTTGAATACTTATGTGATATTTCAATTTTTTATATTTATATATATATACAGTGCATTCTGAAAGTATTCAGACTCCTTATTCAGACCAATTGGCTTTTTCCACATTTTGTTACGTTACAACATTATCTCAATTAGTCCCACAGAATTATACCTTTGGTGTAACGGCTTCTATGGAGGAATTTTGAACGTCTTTGAACTTCCAAGTTGGTTTAACGTTGGACTCACACACACACACACACACACACACACACACCGCCGTTGGCAAAGATTTCCAGATGGCAGACATGCAGTGGAATACGTTTCTGAATGACAGAGTGAGGGTTTTGCATAAGCGATTTGTTACGATTTTTATGAGACTGGAAAAAATGTCCAGAACGTAAAAAAGTTATTAAAACCTTTTCACAATAGGGGGGCGCCATTTCGACTTTGTAAAAATTCGTTCCCAAATTAAACTGCCTCGTACTAAATTCTTGCTCGTACAATATGCATATTATTATTACTATTGGATAGAAAACACTCTTTAGTTTCTAAAACCGTTTGAATTATATCTGTGAGTAAAACAGAACCCATTTTGCAGCAAACTTCCTGTTAGGAAGTGAGAAATCTGAAATCGGGCACTCTGTTCCAGGGTCAGTTTATTAATTTGCATGTAATCTATGGGTCGACATGCACTGCATACGCCTTCCCCTAGATGTCAGTAAGCAGTGAGAATTGTAATGGAGTGTCTAGGTAGATCTGAGGCCGTACAAAAGCTCTTGGAACCGGGGGTGCAATCTTTTCATTGTTCGTCATGACGCGAGACAGACCTCAGGATTGCATTCTGAAAAGCTCTCGTTATAGGAGTTAGATTTATCCGGCTCTGATTTTATTCGATATACAGTGGGGAGAACAAGTATTTGATACACTGCCGATTTTGCAGGTTTTCCTACTTACAAAGCATGTAGAGGTCTGTAATTTTTATCATAGGTACGGAGAGAGATTTATGGTGAGTTGGCACGTTTTCGCCACATGGCTAATGTTTGCTGCTAATTCCAAGTTGAAGACGACAATCTACACGAGCAACGAATTATTCTGGACAAAGGACAACTTGCACAAGATTCTGATGGAAGCCATCAAATAGTAAGAACTATTTATGATGTTATTCGTTGTTCTGTTGAAATGTTAACTATTATTCGCATTAATTTCGGTGCGGTCTCGCTTTAACGCGCACGCTGTATGTCGTTAGTAACGTTATTTTAAAAAATGTAACACAGCGGTTTGATTAAGAACTAATGTATCTTTCATTTGCTGTCCAACTGTATTTTCTGTCAAGTTTATGATTAGTTATTGATTAGATAGGTGGGCCTCTCCCAAGTTTCTCCGACATTTTGTTTGCAGTTGGCTACTATTCTATTGGTATAACCACGATTTGTGCCGCTAAATATGCAATTTTCGAACAAACCATATATGTATTGTGTATATGATGTTATAGGATGTCATCTGATGAGTTTTGAGAAGGTTAGTGAAAATGTAATATCTTTTGCTGTTATTCGCATCGCTAACGTGCATGAATCAATGCTGCTGTGTGGTTGGCTATTGTAGTAGCTAATA
>NC_036851.1:5141106-5204649 GCF_002910315.2 Salvelinus sp. IW2-2015 | reverse complement strand
CGGTACACTTCAACTGTGAGAGACGGAATCTAAAACAAAAATCCAGAAAATCACATTGTATGATTTTTAAGTAATTAATTTGCATTTTATTGCATGACATAAGTATTTGATACATCAGAAAAGCAGAACTTAATATTTGGTACAGAAACCTTTGTTTGCAATTACAGAGATCATACGTTTCCTGTAGTTCTTGACCAGGTTTGCACACACTGCAGCAGGGATTTTGGCCCACTCCTCCATACAGACTTCTCCAGATCCTTCAGGTTTCGGGGCTGTCGCTGGGCAATTGGACTTTCAGCTCCCTCCAAAGATTTTCTATTGGGTTCAGGTCTGGAGACTGGCTAGGCCACTCCAGGACCTTGAGATGCTTCTTACGGAGCCACTCCTTAGTTGCCCTGGCTGTGTGTTTCGGTTCGTTGTCATGCTGGAAGACCCAGCCACGACCCATCTTCAATGCTCTTACTGAGGGAAGGGAGGTTGTGGCCAAGATCTCGCGATACATGCCCCATCCATCTCCCCTCAATACGGTGCAGTCGTCTGTCCCTTTGCAGAAAACCATCCAAAAGAATGATTTTCCACCTCCATGCTTCACGGTTGGGATGGGTATCTTGGGTTGTACTCATCCATCTTCTTCCTCCAAACATGGCGAGTGAAGTTTAGACAAAAGCTCTATTTTTGTCTCACAGCCACAATGACCTTCTCCCATTCTCCCTCTGGATCATCCAGATGGTCATTGTGCAAACTTCAGACGGGCCTGGACATGCGCTGGCTTGAGCAGGGGGACTGCGGTGCGCTGCAGGATTTTAATCCATGAACGGCGTAGTGTGTATACTAATGGTTTTCTTTGAGACTGTAAGTATTCAGTCATTGAGAGGTTGCCGTGTGTTTGGTGTTTTCACTTCCTATGATCATTGATGCCCACGAGGTGAGCTCTTGGCAGAGAGCCAGACCGAGGTGATTGACCATCATCTTGAACTTCTTCCATTTTCTAATAATTGGCGCCAACAGTTGTTGCCTTCTCACCAGCTGTTGCCTATCGTTTATAATGCTATATTGTGTTTTCGCTGTAAAACACTTAAAAAATCTGAAATATTGGCTGGATTCACAAGATGTTGGTCTTTCATTTGCTGTACGCTGTGTATTTTTCATAAATGTTTTATGATGAGTATTTAGGTAATTCACGTTGGTCTCTGTAGTTATTCTAGCTGACTGTCATCTGATGAAGTTGTTTCTTGGTTAGTGACTATTTATATCTTTATTTGGTCGAATTTGTGACAGCTACCTATGCAGTAAAAAAATGGTGGAGAAAAAAAAGTTGGGTCTTTTGCTATCGTGGTTAGCTAATAGAAATACATATTGTGTCTTCTCTGTAAAACATTTTAAAAATCAGAAATGATGGCTGGATTCACAAGATGTGTATCTTTCATCTGGTGTCTTGGACTTGTGATTTCATGATATTTAGATGCTAGTACTTACTTGTGGCGCTATGCTAGGCTATGCTAGTCAGCTTTTTTACTGATGAGGGTGCTCCCGGATCCGGGATGAGTACCAAGTAAAAGTTAACTAGTTCCCATTCTATTAAAATAACGGTTCTGCTCTGGAACAGTATAGATCACTTTCGTTTTCAGTTTGGGTTCTGTTCCTCAAATAACTTCATTATTTAACCGTTTTCTGTTCTGTTCCCTAAACTGATTCCAACCCATGGTTTACACACACATTGACGTTTTGTGTACATTCGATTTACTTGGCATAGTTTTTAAGTTGGTATATTGTCGTGTTTAAAATTGCATGAGGAATGTAATCTCTCACCTCCAGCCACTACTGCCTTCAGGTTATGTCAGTATGGTGGCCTGCAATGCTGATTACTAATCAACCCCTTGTTCCCAAAACCTAGCCACTGAACAACCACCTTGACTTTTGACAGACTGGGAGGATCTTCTACCGTATTACTTAAACTGATCCTTTCAAATCTACAAGTATGTGGCTCGTGGGAAAGTAGCCTCAATCCAGACGAAATCACTCCATGTTTCACAATTTTTTTGTGTAGTGAAACACATGTGAAACTGGCTAGGGGGTAGGGGCTTGGGAGGTTAACTTTGGCATGTGGTAGAATTTTGGTTTAAAGTTTGCTAATGGGCTTAGGTCGACTTTTTAAATCTTCTTCATCCAAAACTCTCCATATAGAATTTTGGTTTAAAGTTTGGTAGAAAGGATATCGTTTTTGGTTTCCTTACATACAGTACCCTGGGTTTGTCTTTATTTGTAATATTTTCTACATTGTAGAATAATAGTGAAGACATCAAAACTATGAAATTACACACATGGAATCAAAAAAGTGTTTAACAAATCAAAATATATTTGATATTTGATATTCTTCAAAGTAGCCACCCTTTGCCTTGATGACAGCTGTGCACGGTTCAGCTTTGCACGCTCTTGGCATTCTCTCAACAAGCCTCATGAGGTAGTCACCTGGAATGCATTTCCATTAACAGTAGTGCCTTGTTAATTTGTGGAATTGCTTTCCTTCTTAATGCGGTTGATCCAGACAGTTGTGACAAGGTAAGCGTGGTATACAGAAGATAGTGCTATTTGGTAAAAAACCAAGTCCATATTATGGCAAGAACAGCTCAAATAAGCAAAGAGAAACAACAGTCCATCATTACTTTAAGACATGAAGGTCAGTCAATTCGGAAAATCTCTTCAAGTGCAGTCGCAAAAGTGCTAAGATGAAACTGGCACTGATGAGGACCGCCACAGGAAAGGAAGATGCAGAGTTACCTCTGCTGTAGAGGATAAGTTGATTAGAGTTAACTGCACCTCAGATTGCAGCCTAATAATTGTTTCACAGAGTTAAAGTAACAGACACATCTCAACATCAACTGTTGTGTGAATCAGGCCTTCATTATCGAATTGCTGCAAAGAAACCACTACTAAAGGACACCAATAATAAGAGACTTGCTTGGGCCAATAAACACGAGCAATGGACATTAGACCGGTGGAAATCTGTCCTTTGGTCTGATGAGTCCAAATTTGAGATTTTTGGTTTCAACCGCCGTGTCTTTGTGAGACACAGAGTAGGTGAACGGATAATCTCTGCATGTGTGGTTCCCACCGTGAAGCATGGAGGAGGAGGTGTGAGGGTGCTTTGCTGGTGACACTGTCTGTGATTTATTTAGAATTCAAGGCACCCTTAACCAGCATGGCTACCACAGCATTCTGCAGCGATATGCCATCCCATCTGGTTTGCGCTTAGTGGGACTATCATTTGTTTTTCAACAGGACAATGTCGATACTGCTGAACGTTACTCTCATTCTTGATCGACGTATTTGGGAAAGGTATTCTAATTGTACCAAGAGTTACCATGATGTTGTCCAATATTATACTGCTGAGAATCTTAAGCATTCATCCTCCAGGGATAGGTCATGTGGGGCACAGAGGTCTCCTTTTGCCTTTTCAGATGAGAGATCCCTGTCACCAAAGCGTTGCAAAGGCTCAGACCCTTTTCCTATGCCGGGGGCAAGTATGATACATTTATTTTTCAACCATTTTCTATGATATTGAAATTAGGCTGTTATACTGTATTTGGAAGTGTAGAAATGTAAAACTACTGTTTGGGAATTTTTGTGAGATCCGTGACCCTTTTGAAGGACAGTCGCCAGAGTCTAGTTGAGGAATTGGTCTTCAACCTGAATGATTCACTAAAGATGGAAGAGCAGCTAACGGAGAGTGATTTTCAAAAAGACATGGTGAGAAATGAAATGTTTCATTGGTATGAGTTGAATTACATTATATCGCCATGTTGTACTGGATGATCCTATACATGTGTAATGCATTAGTGTCCATTTGTAAAATTACAGATATCTCAAAGCTGGGAGGGAAAGACATACTGGACCAGGTGAAGAGTGATGTACCGGTAAACTATTACTATATTTGTTTAACATTTAAATTAGGTCATGGTGTGTTCCTTGTAAAGTACATATTTTGTGTTCAATACAGAACCCTGACAAAAGGTCTTGTGTCAACGATGAACATGAAATGAAACAAAGGGAAGAGGGCCTTTTAGGTCTCCAACCTTTGCAGCATCATTAAAGGTACGGTGGAGTCCAAATCATGACATTTTACATGACATTTGAATTCCTTCTCTGGCTAATATTTGTTTTCCCCCTTTACTGCAGGTGAGAGTCTTGGCGAATCAAAGGGTACAGAGGCAGAAATACTACAGGCAACATCAACCTGCCTGAAATATGCACCTGACCGCAAGCGGGACAGTGGGAGGGCCAATGAGTAAGGGGATGAAAGAGTTCTGAAGAAGTTAAAAGGATAAAATCTGGTCTGACAGTGACTTTTTTCCTTTTGTATATCCAAAATGGTAACACTTTACTTGACACTTAGCGTCATAACACGTTATGAACTGACATAACCTGTCATAATATGGTCATAACACTGTCATGACACATATATTTACACCTGTTGTGACATATATTGCGTTGTTTTATGGCTGGTTATGACCCCTACATAAGAGTTTCAAAACCAAAAACACACAAGGCAAAACATGCAATTACATCATAGCTGACTTCTCCACAGTATTTTTGTTGTAATATTTTCTGAAATTGACCATATTAAATTGTCATTTTAATTGCATACACATTGATGTCAGACATGCACCTAACCCAATGCTCTGTTGCTGATGACTGGGATGAATGCAGGAGCAGATTTCAGGAGCAGGATAAGGTGCCCTCTTTTTGACTGATGACTGATGTGATAGGCCTATCTGGCTCATATGATGCTGATGGTATAATGCTTCATGACAGTGTCATAAATTGTATTTTCTACAAGTTCTTTAAAATATGGGGAAAAAAACTTTTATTTTTTTTAATTTTTTTTTCCGTTTTTAATAAATGTTTTTTTTTCTTCATAACCAGCCATAAAATAATGCACTATATGCCACAACATAACTAAATATATGGGTCATGATACCGTTATGGACATATTATGACAGGTTATGACAAGTTATGTCAGCTGTTATGACATATTATGACATGTTTATGACCGTGTCATAATGTATTATGATGCTAGGTGTCACGCCCTGACCATAGAGAGCCTTTGTTTCTCTATGGTGTAGTAGGTCAGGGCGTGACTGGGGGGTATTCTAGTTTATTTTTTCTATGTGGAGTTCTAGTAAAAAATGTCTATGTTGGTGATTTGTATGATTCCCAATTAGAGGCAGCTGGTAATCGTTGTCTCTAATTGGGGATCATATTTAGACAGCATTTTTTCCCACCTGTGTTGGTGGGATCTTGTTTATGTGTAGTTGCCTGTGAGCACTCCATTGTCTTCACGTTTCGTTCATTCTTTATTGTTTTTGTGCATTTCAGTTAATAAACATGTGGAAACCATATCACGCTGCACCTTGGTCCGAGAATTCTTACGACGAACGCGACAGACGATCCCAAGGACCAAGCAGCGTGCTACGATGGGGGGAAATAAGTTGGACCTGGGAAGAAATAATGGAAGGACAGGAGATCCTTCCTTGACAGGAGTCACAGAGGACGCAAGAAGGACAGTGACGACGCCGGGGTTCGCGGCCACAAAGAAAGCCCAAAAAACAGCCAAATTTTTTTTGGGGGGGGGTGGGGAACAAGGGGTGGTCGACGGCGCCGAGGAGTGAACTAGAGCCAGTCTGGGAGAAGAGGAAGACATTGGAGGAGAAAGGACGGAGAGAGTTGTTGAGTTGGTGGAGGATGCACGACATCTGCCCTAAGGAGCGTGTTATCAGTTTAATGCCACCTGAGTCAGCTCTCCGTACTCATCCTGAGGAGCGTGCTATCAGTCTGGTAAAATCTGTGCCGGCTCCACGCACCAGGTCTCCAGTACGCCTTCCCAGCCCAGTACGTCCTGTGCCAGCTCTCCAAACTCGCCTTAAGGAGCGTGTCATTGGTCCGGTACCATTTGTGCCGGCTATATGCACCAGGTCTCCAGTGCACCTTCACAGCCCAGTACGTCCTGTGTCTCCTCCTCGCACTTGCCCTGAAGTGTGTGTCACCAGTCCGGTACCACCTGTGCCGGCTTCACGCACTAGGCCTCCAGTGCGCCTACCCAGTCAGGTATGTCCTGTGCCTGCTCCACACACTCGCCCTGAAGAGCGTGTCACCAGTCCGGTGCAACCTGAGCCGGCACCACGCATCAGGCCTCCAGTGCGCCTCCTCAGTCCGGTACGTCCTGTAGCAGCTCCCCGCACTTGCCCTGAAGTGCGTGTCACCAGTCCGGTACCACCTGTGCCGGCTCCACGCATCAGGCCTCCAGTGCGCCTCTCCAGTCCGGTACGTCCTGTGCCTGCTCACCGCACTCGCCCTGAAGTGCGTGTCACCAGTCCGGTACCACCTGTGCCGGCTCCGCGCATCCGGCCTCCAGTGCGCCTCTCCAGTCCGGTACGTCCTGAGCCAGTTCCACTCACTCGCCCTGAAGTGTGTGTCACCAGTCCGGTGCCGCCTGTACCGGCTCCACGCACTAGGCCTCCAGTGCGAATTCACAGTCCAGAGCCGCCAGAGATGGTTCCCAGTCCAGAGCTTCTGGTGACGTTTCACAGTCCAGATCTTCCGGCAGCGCTTCCCAGTCCAGAGCTTCCGGCGACGGTTCCCAGTCCAGAGCTTCAGGCGACGGTTCCCAGCCCAGAGCTTCCGGCGACGGTTCCCAGTCCAGAGCTTCCGGCGACACTTCCCAGTCCAGAGCTTCCGGCGACGGTTTCCAGTCCAGAGCTTCCGTCGACGGTCCAGAGTCCGGAACCTCCTGCGAAGGTCCACAGTCCGGAACATCCAGTGACGGTCCACGTTCCGGAACCTCCAGCGAGGGTCAACGGTCCGGAGCTTCCAGGCAAGGCGTCCAGTCCAGCTCCAGGACAGGAGCCTTCCTCTGCGCCGGTGCACAGTGTGGGGTTCTAGTTAAATGTGTATATGTTGGTGATTTGTATGATTCCCAATTAGAGGCAGCTGGTTATCTTTGTCTCTAATTGGGGATCATATTTAGGTAGCATTTTTCCCACCTGTGTTTCTGGGAAATTATTTAGTGTTTTGTGCATGTGCACCACGTAGGCACGTTTCGTTGTTAGTTTATTGATTTATTGTTTTGTTCTTGCTAAGTTTCACTTGATAATAAATATGTGGAACTCAACATCCGCTGCGCCTTGGTCCGTCTCTCTCTCCTCACGAACGTGACACTAGGTGTCAAGTAGTGTTACCCTAATTTGTTTCCAAGAAGCCTGTGCCAGAAATGCATTGTTGGCCTTTTTTATGAAAAATTAAAATGGGATTGTACATCTATTTGGTGGAGCAATCAACTTTCATTTCAACCGTTTTTGGATTTGACGTGGGAAAAAAATGGCATTACAGTTTTTACATAGACAACGGATTACAAAATGCTGTTCCAAGTTACTGCTGTTATTGTGTTACACAGATTTTTTTTGCCAACAGTAGTATAGACCCTAAAGCTCTATTTGCACGGGATTCGTTTTTGGGGGGGAGATAAGGTTATGCAATTATGTTCACAAGAACAAATAACCACATCTGTAATTTAAATCAAGTCCGAACCTAGTATTATCAGAGGACCTTGGACTTAGTCAAAAACCCTTTTTTCGCCTGGAATTATTACTCTCCTGCCATGTAAAAATGACTGACATGGCAGGAGAGTAATAATTCCAGGCAAAAAATTGGGTTTTGACTAACTCCAAGGTCCTCTGATAATACTAGTGCTGTGCGAATCAACATGTGTTTTGAGAGAAATGTCTGAGTTTGACAGGTGTTTGCTCATGGTTTGAGCAAGAAAACAACTGATTCAATAAATTGATGCTTAAAACTTCTCTAGGATAGGGAGCAGCATTTTCACGTTTGGATGAAAAGCATACCCAAATTCAACTGCCAGCTACTCATCCCCAGAAGATGAGATATGCATATTATTAGATTTGGATAGAAAACACTCTGAAGTTTTTAAAACTGTTTGAATCATGTCTGTGAGTATAACAGAAGTTATTTAGCAGGCGAAACCCCAAGGTCAAACAATTCCGATTTATTTGTTGTTGAGGTCACTCTCTTTTCAATGAGATTTCATTGGGAATACAGATTTCTAATTGACCTTCTTGCAGTTCCTACCACTTCCACTGGATGTCAACAGTCTTTAGAAATTGGTTGAGGTTTTTTCCTTTGTGTAATGAAGAAGTACGGCCATCTTGAACGAGGGTCACTGGAAGTGTACTGTTAGTTAGAGGTGCGTGACCAGAAAGCTAGCTACAGTTTGTTTTAATCCTGTATTGAACATAGATCATCCCGTCTTCAATTTTATCGATTATTTACGTTACAAAATACCTAAAGTTGTATTACAAAAGTAGTTTGAAATGTTTTGGCAAAGTTTACAGGTAACTTTTGAGATATTTTGTAGTCACGTTTCACAAGTTGGAACCGGTGTTTTTCTGGATCAAACGCGCCAAATAAATTGACATTTTGGATATATATCGACAGAATTAATCGAACAAAAGGACCATTTGTGATGTTTATGGGACATATTGGAGTGCCAACAACAGAAGCGTGTCAAAGTTAAGGCATGAATTATATTTTTATTTCTGTGTTTGGTGTCGCGCCTGCAGGGTTGAAATATGCTTCTCTCTCTTTGTTTACTCTGTTGCTATCCTCAGATAATAACATAATTTGCTTTCGCCGAAAAGCCTATTTGAATTCTGAAATGTTGGCTAGATTCACAACCAGTGTATCTTTAATTTGGTATCTTTCATGTGTGATTTAATGAAAGTTAGATTTTTATAGTAATTTATTTGAATTGGGCGCTCTGCATTTTTTCTGGATTTTGGCCAAGTGAGAAAGTAGCATCCCGCCTAAACTCAGATTTTTGGATATAAATATGAACTTTACCGAACAAAACATACATGTATTGTGTAACATGAAGTCCTATGAGTGTCATCTGATGAAGATCATCAAAGGTTAGGGATTCATTTTATCTCTATTTCAGCTTTTTGTTACTCCTCTCTTTGGCTGGAAAAATGGCTGTGTTCTTCTGTGACTTGGCTCTGACCTAACATAATCGTTTGGTGTGCTTTCGTCGTAAAGCCTATTTGAATTCTGACATGTTGGCTGGATTCACAACCAGTGTAGCTTTAATTTGGTATCTTTCATGTGTGGTTTCATGAAAGTTTGATTTTCTGCATTTTTACTGGTTTTTGGCCAAGTGGGACGTTAGCGTCCCACATATCCCAGAGAAGTTAAAATGAAGTGCTGTGCATAGCCTATATATGAAGAGCTTACATGTATGTATTAACTTTCACATTGAATGCTTTCATTTATGCATTTTGTGCCAATGAATTAAACATGCCAGATGCATCAGTAAAAAAATATTGTGCCTTTTAAATGCTGATAATAATATTACAAAGCAGGATTAAAACTGAGCTAAACTTTTGGAAAAGTTCACCTTCTCATCCAAAGCCTATAAAATCATCTCAAATGCATGTGCACTGTTTAGCTCACATCTGCAGTCTGGGGGACATTCAGGACGTATTCTACTGCGGATCACAAAAATTAAGATTATGATCACACTTCCTCAATTCAAATAATGTATCCTATTATCACCTGGTGTCTGTAATATTTGTGTTGTGGAGAAATGACCAGGCAGGAGACGGGAGTACAGTTAGTTTCGTTTAGTAAAAAACCTCTCGTGCTCTACAGTTCCCGGGCCCAATAGTGCGCATGTGCATTTCCTATTAGGTGTAGTAACGTAACACTGTCGTAATACATCACCGCTTAGTAACAGCATAGTAACTAATATAAACAGATGTAGATCCCAGACACTACACTCCTCCCCCATAGTGTTTAACTCCCAGAGAACAAGGTAAATATGTTAGGGAACTACTAATGCAATATCTGAACAATGCATTCTTAAACATCTTTCAACTACTGGATTGAAGCAGACTTTTCAGAGCCCAGCACAAATCCAGGAGATTATTCTGCCCCGAAGATGGAATTTGTGTCCTAATAACTAACCCAGGTGATGTCCTTTGTCTCTCCTTTTATCTAGGACATATTAAACTATTTGTTTGTTTTACTGTCTGTTACCTCCCGAAACAGCTCAACTCACAGGTCAAGCTTTTGAGGTGCCCTTCGCTGTCGAATAGGATATCTCCGCTCCTTCTGGGCTTCCGGTGGTGGGCCAGGTTCGGGTGGAAGGTCAGGCTCTGTCTCTCTCATACGTCCACAGTCAGGAGAATACTCCTGGGGGTCGTTATTGTTCTTGTTCTCTCGGCATGTCTTTGCTGGGGCGGTGGACCGTAGCAGTTGATCCACATGAACATTGACATGGCAATGACCAAAGAATTCCCTGACAGTCTTTGAGTGTCTGTCATGAGCTTTCTTCTGCTGTAGCTGGTGCTTTGCAACAGTGCTTGACAAGTCTGGTTTCAACAATGTCAGGCAGGTACGTGGTTGGCGTTTCAGAAACCGTTCAACTGGTGTACATTCCGTTACTGTGTGTGGTGTGTTACGGTAAGTAAACAGGAAATGGGGAAGCCTTTGGTGGGTGGGCACAGACTGAACCTCGAGTCTTGTCCAGGCCTTCTTAAAGGTTTGCACGGATCTCTCCGCTGCTCTGATTGATGCCGGATGGTAAGGTGGTGACAGGATGTGCCTTACTCCGTTGTTCTTGAGAAACATTTAAAAATCGTTTGATGTGAAAGGAGGGCCATTGTCCGATACGAGCTCCTTGACTAGTCCAAAGGATGTGAACAGGTGTTTGATTGTCTTCTCAGCTGTGGTCAGTTGAATAGGGAACATTTCCATCCACTTGGAATGGACATCGACGACAACAAGGAAATGTTGCTTGTCAATCTTGGCGTATTCCACATGGATGCGTTCCCATGGTGTAGCAGCCCAGGACCATGGATGAGGCTTGTTGTGAACAGTTTCACAAGGTGAGCAGTGGCCTACTTGCTGTTGAATGTCCTGATCGAGTCCAGGCCACCACAGATAATTGCAGGCGAGTGCTTTCATTCGAGTGATCCCTAGATGTCCCTCATGCAGGTCAGATAGCAGTCTCCTCTGGAATTTGGGAGGTACCACCACCCGTGATCCCCACAGAACACATCCTTGATCAGTGGACAACTGGTCTTTCTTGTCAATGAATGGACAAAGGTTATCGTCATTTACAAAGGTTGGCCAACCGCCTAATGTACAAGACCTTGGAAAGCACTGTGTCTTTCCTCGTTTCCTCTGCTATGTCTGAAGCAGATATGGGCAGTTCGTCGATGAGAGAGATCTGGAAGACTGCTCTATCATCTTCACTGTCGGAGTCACTATTGATAGTGCATCTGCATTTGCGTGATCACTTGGTCGTCTGTACTCAATCTCATAGTCGTAGGCTAGCAATATCAGAGCCCAACGTTGCATTCGAAGTGCAGCAAGGGTTGGTATGGCTGATTTTGGTCATTGGATGATGGTGTTGATGTGAGCCACTTCATCAGACCACTTCCATATTGAGCACGTTACTGGTACTTCCTGTTTGATGTTTTTGCTCATAAGCAGAACTCAGGAGGATAGAGTTATGGTCAGATTTGCCAAATGGAGGGCGCGGGAGAGCTTTGTATGTGTTTCTGTGTGTGGAGTAAAGGTGATCTAGAGGTTTTTCGCCTGCAGTTTCACAGGTGACATGCTGGTAGAAATGAGGTAAGATGGATTTCAGTTTTCCTGCATTAATATCACCGGCCACTAGGAGCGCCACTTCTGGATGAGTGTTTTCTTGTTTGCGTACGCCCCTATACAGCTAGTTGAGTGCGGTCTTATTGCAAGCATCAGTTTGTGGTGGTAAATAGACAGCTACAAAAAATATAGATGAAAACTCTCTTGGTAAATAGTATGGTCTACAGCTTATCATGAGGTATTCTAACTCAGGCAAACCTTCGTTAATTTTAGAGATTGCGCACTAGCTGAGACATACACCTCCCCCTTGAGCTTACCCAATGCTGCCGTTGTGTCATGCCAAAGCATAGAAAAACCAGCTAGATATATATTATCCATGTCCTTGTTCAGCCACAACTTCAAAAAATATAGGATGTTTCAGTTCTTCTGGTCGCGCTGATAAGATAATCTTGAACGGAGCTCGTCCAGTTTGTTCTCCAGTGATTGTATGTTCGTCAATAGAACGGAAGGTAGAGGCTGTTTATGAACTCACCAATGTAGTTTCCTTTCTTCTGACATATTTTTCTTTTTTCTTACGCCTTTTTCCTTTCTATTGCTCCTCTATTGTTCCTCAAGCAAGGGTCACAAATATCACATCTGACCATCAGATCAACTCGTTGAATATCCAACTCCTTGAAGTTTGCAGTTTTTCTCAAAACATTTTTTTTTGGACCCTTTAGTGTGTGTACTTCACTGTATTTATAGGCGGTTGTAACACTTTTTGCACTTTTGTCAATTTCTCAGAGATAGTTTAAAAAAAATGTAACCTTTATTTAACCGGGAAAAGCCCATTGAGACCCAGAGTCTCTTTTTCAAGGGAGACCTGGCCAAGAAGGCAGCAACAATCAATACATTACAGAATTAAAACATACAACAATACAATACAATACAATACAATATGATCCAGCCTAAAAAAAGCATTAACAGAGTCTCCCATCAATATTTTTAATTAATTCAGTGGCACTAACATATCTAGATGAAGCATGGATTGTAAATTATTCCCTGCGTCTGGTGCACAAGAAGAGAAGGCAGTCTTGCCTAATACTGTGAATGTCCTGGGGACTTTAAGTAGCAACCACCTAGCAGACCGGGTATGGTAACTGCTGGTGGTGAAGGAGACTAGACTACAGAGGTAAAGAGGGAGTTTACCCAAAAGGGCTTTGTAGATGAACACATACAAATGTATCTTTCTGCGCATATAAAGTGAGGTCCAACTTACCATTTGGTACAATGTGCAATGGTGGGTGAGTGACTTGGCATTTGTAATAAAGCGCAAGGATGCATGATAAACAGAGTCCAATCTCTGTAAGATGGAGGAGGCTGCATGCATATACAACAAGTCACCATAATCATGATGTGAGTGTGTGGGTATATAGTATTTATAAGGATCCCCAATTAGCTGCTGCAGAGGAAGCGGCTACTCTTCCTAGGGTCCAAACAGGAAACAACACAACAAATCAAATAAATAATATACATAAATATATATACATCGCACTACATTTACATTACAATTTAGCCATTCAGCAGATGCTCCATCTCACAGCAACCCACAGCTAGTACCATCATCTTAAGATAGCCAGGCGAGGCAAGCACACATCACAGTCGTATCCCAACCACAATACAATGCATAATACAATGCAAAATGCATAAACATTTCCGTGTGTCTCTTCACAGTCCCGTCATACCGTAGTTCTTTTAATCTGTTTTTATTGCTAGCTTTTGTTACCTGGGGTGGCAGAGAGTTCAATTTAGTCATGGCTCTATTTTTCCCAGACTCTGTTCTGGACCTGGGGACTGTGAAGAGACCTCTGATTGCGTGTCTTGTGTGATACCAATGAGTGTCCGAACTGTGTGTCAACTGCTTGAAAAGACAGTTCGGTACCTTCAACACCTCGCACAAAGACCAATAGTGGGTGGGTGTGTCTGTGTGAACATTGGACATGTTGACTCAATCAGTCACTGTTGTGACAGTGGTATGGTAGTCCTGCGGTACAGGCTTGGTGGGCCAATAATTTGCATTCCCAATACCGCACCCAGACCTCCTGTCACAACTAACCCTGACCCTTGCAGCCATTAGCTAGCTTATTTATGCTTAATTTTTTTAACAAATCAAATCAAATGTTATTTGTCACATGCGCCGAATAATTACTGTGAAATGCTTACTTATGAGCCCTTAACCAACAATGCAGTTCAAGAAATAAAGTTAAGAAAATATTTACTAAATAAACGAAAGAAAAAAATAAAATAAAAAGTAACACAATAAAATAATAACAAGGCCATATACAGGGGTACCGGTACCGAGTCAATTTGGACCTAGACTTGGCTCTCCGGTAATGCTTGCCGTGCGGTAGCAGAGAGAATAGTCTATGACTTGGATGACTGGAGTCTTTTGACAATTTTTTGGGCCTTCCTCTGACACCGCCTAGTATATAGGTCCTGGATGGCAGGAAGCTTGGCCCCAGTGATGTACTGGGCCGGACGCACTACCCTCTGTAGTGCCTTATGGTCGGATGCCAAGCAGTTGCCATACCAGGTGGTTATGCAACCGGTCAAGATGCTCTCGATGGTGCAACTGTAGAACTTTTTGAGGATCTGGGGACCCATTCCAAATCTTTTCAGTCTCCTGAGGGGGAAAAGGTGTTGTCGTGGCCTCTTCGTGAGTGTCTTGGTGTGTTTGGACCATGGAGGAACTTGAAACTCTCGACCTGCTTCCCTACAGCCCCGTCAATGTGAATGGTGGCGTGTTAAGCCCTCCTTTTCATGTTAAAACTTTAGAATTGCAAAATTACATCAAATATATCGACAAATACTGGTTATCAACTTGATATAATTGTTGAATCTAACTACAAAGCAGGTGATGCAATCAAGACAACAAATTTGGTCCAAAAAATGTTTTTTTCCCACCAATAAAGTCCACAGTCTATCACAGGCTCTTGCTTCTTCACATGAGGGTTGAGGACTAAACTGAGCATGTGCACAGCGAGTCATATGATTCTAGCTTGTTCCTGATTGAAGATATGGAGAGTGTTACAATCATCCCTGGTCTTACCTACATGGGATATCACTTTTCAACAGGAAAAGTTTTTTTTTTAAATCGCTGGAGGATGTCTTTAAAGCTATCCCACTGGACACACCACATCATTTGATGGTGGAAAGGTGGGTAACATTTGGTTGAGATGTTGATCAATGAGATTTCAACCTTTATTCACCCACTCGAAAGGACTACAGTAATTTGTTAATTATGGTACTATCAAGTTTGAAAACTATACTCAATAATTACATTTAAATATTGGAGTGAGGTGGAGAACACGTTGTGTTCTGATTTGACCAAAACACACTATGAATCCAACAGGGATTATCACCAATCCATGAAGGGTGGTGATTAGATGTTTAGAAGTAGTTGCCATTTTGTGATGTAGGCTTTTTGACATTAAATAAGGATAAGAGCCTGAGCTAAGAGTAGGAAAATAAACTGTATCAACCAGGACCTTTCTGATTATTGCACACTCTCGAAAAGCACCCTGGTTTGTATAATACAAATTCTACTGATGATGCAAAATATATCTTCCAGACTTAAGCCCTATTCGCACCGACTAGTACAGTATTACCAGAAAACGTTGGTTTTTTGATTATTACCTCAGAATATCAATTATTCCAGAGGAGGATTCGGACAGGATTTGTTTTTTCCAAACTGTCCCTGTAATTTTTTTAAATAAATGGAACATTATGATGGAATCCTGGAGGTTTTTATTCTAGGCGTGAACATATTTCAACATTTCCAATTGTAACGATGTACGCTGAGAGTTGGGTAGCAAGTTCAGGGAGTGAATACATAAAAAAAAGAAAAAAAGAAAACAAGAAACAGCAACAATGACGAATGGGAAAGAAACCTAAGGGAGTGACATACATTTGAAGTCGGAAGTTTACATACACTTAGGATGGAGTCATTAAAACTAGTTTTTCAACCTGATGTCATAAGGGGAGGCCCAAGGCAGGTTGGATTAATTTGTATACAGGGAGGGACCAGGGAATCTTGGTGGGAAGATAAGAGACAATTTTATTACCATGTGTAAACGCAACAAATCTCGATCAGATAGTGATCTGGTCATCTGGATTGGATGACAAAAACGACATGTTAATGCAGTGTGTAACCACAGCTTCTGTGTCATAGATCTGTGAATTACATTTTATTCTGGGTTGCAAATAAAACGTACTGTACATCAACAAGATGCATTTGAATCCCAAAGGATAAAATATGAAAACATAAATGAAAACACTTATTTACAAAGCTGTCCCTGATTGTGAAACAAACTTTGGAATAATATTTCGGGTCTGTTTTTCCTGGTCTAGTCAAGTGGGCAGTCAGGGAAAACACTTGGCCCTGATGATATACAGACGGAAACATGACTTTCATTTGCAAAAGATTCATTTGAAGAGAAAATGGCTGACTTGAAATCAATCACTTCAATCAATCACTGTTCCTTTTTCTCCCACATTGTCAGGTCAATTGAAAGAGTGTACCTGGGATTGACTACATAACACAATACATACACATGCAATCATATGTCAATCCACACTCCAAACTCACTGTAATTGTCTCTATGGCAAGTCATTCAGCTCTGATAACACACAACAAAACAGTCCATTCCAGCGTCTCTGAGTTTACGACAGAAAATATCCAGCAGAGTAGACATGGCTCAGGAGAGGAAGCTGCTAGCAGGGGGTCTTAGGTAAAATATTGCCCACTTGATAGTGTGGTGTGCTACTGTGGACGGTGTCACACAGTCACAGTGTGGCTGTGTGTAGCCCGGTGTGTGTAGCACAGTGTGTGTGGCATGATGCGTTGCGTGTGGCATGGTGCGGTGTGTGTACTGTATGTCTGTGACAGTGATTACGCCTCGGCCTCTTCGACGGGAGCTCCACACCACACAGTGCCACATGCACGCACACACTCACACACACATTATCCGAGGGGAAGGCTTCACAGGCCATCATGATTGCATTCCCTCCATTTGTTATTCTATGTATTACTATCCGACTGGAGACCACAGGTAATTGTAATAGACGCACAACCCAGATTGAATTCCAAAAGTTGACATTTAGGGAAAAAGGCCTCTATTAGCATCTGTTGTGTTTCTTTGCTTGTGTTGCTACTGTCTGAAAATATTTTGAAGTAACTTTTCACATTTGGACACACACTTTGCTCAATCTGCACAAATGTCCTCTCTGTCTCCCTTTTTCAAACTTGAGATTTGTGGTAAAAGTTTCTCTGTTTGTCTCCAGTCACCATCAGTCTTGTGACAATCGACGTCGGACCTTTGATGTACATTATTAGGGCAACTGGGCCTACATCAACTCCGACATGAGCAGAGATCTCTACATGAAACGCAGAGAATTTGACCCCATGAAGAAAAAGCTATGGGAAAATCGAATCCCATTCACTCTGGTGTATTCCGCACAACTACGGGTCAAATGGACGGAAAGAGACGTCACCCTGAAATCAGCAAAAGAAGCTACCGGATTCCTGGATAACCTGGACAAAGAGAACGGTGGAAATGGCAATTCATTTTAACAGATGCATGGGGCACTGGAGTATTGAATTGTTTAGGCTACTGAAATGATGTGAACAATGGACTATTACACCGCACCACATTAGACACAAAAGAAAAAGGTATGTGTTGTTAATGCCTTCACTCACATGCCTATTGGAAGACAATCACAGCAACATCCAGGCGATCTGCCTAAAGGAATAACACTTGAATGACTATTGGCTCTACAGCCTAAATGACAACACATTCATTGGTGGGCTATAGCCATGATCTATTTGTTTAAGTAACGAACTGACAAGTGAACAAGACAACATGATGAGTGCTGTGATCTGGGCAATTATTTGTGAATGCTCCCCAGCTCATGGGCTATGAAGGTTTAAGTGGGCGGGGAGATCTTAAATGGTTCGTACGTATGTGAAAAAAGACTGAGAGCGATCGAGTGGCATACAGCGTAAGATGAAGAAATTGTGAGCAAAGGCCAGAAATATGCACCTTTCAATCATTATTTCTAGCTTCATGTTGGACAATTATATCTAAATGAATTCATTAATTGAATCCAAAGGTGGAATGTACAAGAAATGTATATAGACCAAGTGAACATGTAGACGATAAATTACACACTCGCTTTAGCTCTACCGGTGCCTAGAGTAGAATGATGTTGAATTAATGTTACAAGTCACTATACCCCCCAGCTCTTAGTGATCAGCCTGCTCTGTCCCCCTGTGGGTCAAGATGAGTGCGCCCCACATGTGGTTGCTTGCAGTACAACGGAACTGTAGGTTACTCCAGTGGTTATAGGCCTACATCTGTTTTCAATTTCTCTCTTTAATAGACTTTACTGATGCCTAATGCATAAATAATCAAATTCATTTGATTGTCAATTAACAGTGATGGTAAGTGCTTTTTAAGTCGTTTTTCTCATTATTGTCCCTGAGTGAGATAATCTTTAGAAAGGTTTCATCTATCTCAAAAGGTAGAACCATCCCTAGACAGGACTCCTTAATAATAATCACTATATTTACTTCACAAACACTAATTATACTAGTTCACTGAACATAGCATGGACACTGTAGTACTAACACCCACTTCCCAGTGGTTGGGAAAGGGTATGCGAGCGACCCAGACCCCTCTAATGTTGGAGATTACAAATACTGACAAAAAAAAAAAAAAAAATACAATATAATAATTTTTTTAAGTGTTTCATTTAGTCCTAGTTGGGAAATATATTGGACTTACCAATGGAATCATAAGTCATATTATTATAAAGCTACAAGCTTGGCACACCTGTATTTGGAGATTTTCTCCCATTCTTCTCTGCAGATCCTCTCAAGCGCTGTCCAGTTGGATGGGAAGCATCACTATAGGCCTCTCCATAGATGTTCGATCGGGTTCAAGTCCGGGCTCTGGCTGGGCCAATCAAGGATATTCAGAGACTTGTTCCGAAGCCACTCCTGCGTTATCTTGGCTGTGTGCTTAGGGTCGTTGTCCTGTTGGAAGTTGAACCTCCACCCCAATTTGATGTCCTGAGCGCTCTGGAGCAGGTTTTCATCAAGGAGTTCTCTGTACTTTGCTCTGTTCATCTTTCCCTCTATCCTGATTATTCTCCCAGTCCCTGCCGCTGAAAAACATCCGCAGCATGATGCTGCCACCACCATTATTCACCGTAAGGATGGTGCCAAGTTTCCTCCAGACCTGACGCTTGGCATTCAGGCCAAAGAGTTCAATTTTGGTTTCATCAGACCAGAGAATCTTGTTTCTCATGGTCTGAGAGTCTTTAGGTACCCTTTGGCAAATTCCAAGTGGGCTGTCAATGTGCCTTTTACTGAGGAGTGACTTCCGTCTGGCAACTTTACCATAAAGGCCTGATTGGTGGAGTGCTGCAGAGATGGTTGTCCTTTTGGAAGGTTCTCCCATCTCCACAGAGGAACTCTGGAGCTCTGTCAGAGTGACCATCAGGTTCTTGGTCACCTTCCTAACCAAGGCCGTCCTCCCCCGATTGCTCAGTTTGGCCCGGGTGGCCAGCTCTAGGAAGAGTCTTGGTGTTTCCAAACTTCTTCTATTTAAGAATAATGGAGGCCACTGTATTATTCGGGACCTTCAATGCTGCAGAAATGTTTTTGTTCTCTCCTCCAGATCTGTGCCTCGACACAATCTCAGAGCTCTTCGCACAATTCTCTGCTCTGGCATGCACTTTCAACTGTGGGACCTACACCTATAGACAGGTGTGTGCCTTTCAGAATCATGTCCAATCAATTGACTTTACCACAGGTGGACACCAATCAAGTTGTATAAACATCTCAAGGATGATCAATGGAAACAGGATGCACCTGAGCTCAATTTCGAGTGTCATAGCGAAGGGTATGAATACTTATGTAAATAAGGTATCTTTTTTTATATACAGTTGGTCAGAAGTTTACACACATCTTAGCCAAATACATTTAAACAAAATCTTTCACAATTCCTGACATTTAATCCTAGTAAAAAAGTCAATTTTTTAAGTTAGTTCAGATCACCACTTTATTTTAAGAATGTGAAATGTCAGAATAATAGTAGAGAGAATGATTTATTTCAGCTTTTATTTATTTAAACTCATTCCCAGTGGGTCAAAAGTTTACATACACTCAATTAGTATTTGGTAGCATTGCCTTTAAATTGTTTAACTTGGGTCAAACGTTTTGGGTAGCCTTTCACAAGCTTCCCACAATAAGTTGGATGAATTTGGGGCAATTCCTCCTGACAGAGCTGGTGTAACTGAGTCAGGTTTGTAGGCCTCCTTGCTCGCACACGCTTTTTCAGTTCTGTCCACAAATTTAATATAGGTTTGAGGTCAGGGCTTTGTGATGGCCACTCCAATACCTTGACTTTGTTGTCCTTAAGCCATTTTGCCACAACTTTGGAAGTATGCTTGGGATCATTGTCCATTTGGAAGACCCATTTGCAACCAAGCTTCAACTTCCTGACTGATGTCTTGAGATGTTGCTTTAATATATCCACTTCATTTTCCTCCCTCATGATGCCATATACAGTCCCTCCTGCAGCAAAGCACCCCCACATCATGATGTTGCCACCCCCGTGCTTCACGGTTGAGATGGTGTTCTTCGGCTTGCAAGCCTCCCCCTTTTTCCTCCAAACATAATTATGGTCATTATGGCCAAACTTCTATTTTTGTTTCATCAGACCAGAGTACATTTCTCCAAAAAGTATGATCTTTGTCCCCATGTGCAGTTGCAAACCGTAGTCTGGCTTTTTCATGGCGGTTTTGGAGCAGTGGCTTCTTCCTTGCTGAACGAACTTTCAGGTTATGTCAATATAGGACTCATTTTACTGTGGATATACAGTGGGGAGAACAAGTATTTGATACACTGACGATTTTGCAGGTTTTCCTACTTACAAAGCATGTAAGGTGTAATTTTTATCATAGGTACACTTCAACTGTGAGGAAGGAATCTAAAACAAAAATCCAGAAAATCACATTGTATGATTTTTAAGTAATTAATTGGCATTTTATTGCATGACATAAGTATTTGATACATCAGAAAAGCAGAACTTAATATTTGGTACAGAAACCTTAGTTTGCAATTACAGAGATCATACGTTTCTGTAGTTCTTGACCAGGTTTGCACACACTGCAGCAGGGATTTTGGCCCACTCCTCCATACAGACCTTCTCCAGATCCTTCAGGTTTCGGGTGTCGCTGGGCAATACGGACTTTCGGCTCCCTCCAAAGATTTTCTATTGGGTTCAGGTCTGGAGACTGGCTAGGCCACTCCAGGACCTTGAGATGCTTCTTACGGAGCCACTCCTTAGTTGCCCTGGCTGTGTGTTTCGGGTCGTTGTCATGCTGGAAGACCCAGCCACGACCCATCTTCAATGCTCTTACTGAGGGAAGGAGGTTGTTGGTCAAGATCTCGCGATACATGGCCCCATCCATCCTCTCCTCAATACGGTGCAGTCGTCCTGTCCCCTTTGCAGAAAAGCATCCCAAAGAATGATGTTTCCACCTCCATGCTTCACGGTTGGGATGGTGTTCTTGGGGTTGTACTCATCCTTCTTCTTCCTCCAAACACGGCGAGTGGAGTTTAGACCAAAAAGCTCTATTTTTGTCTCATCAGACCACATGACCTTCTCCCATTCCTCCTCTGGATCATCCAGATGGTCATTGGCAAACTTCAGACGGGCCTGGACATGCGCTGGCTTGAGCAGGGGACCTTGCGCGCGCTGCAGGATTTTAATCCTTGACGGCGTAGTGTGTTACTAATGGTTTTCTTTGAGACTGTGGTCCCAGCTCTCTTCAGGTCATTGACCAGGTCCTGCCGTGTAGTTCTGGGCTGTCCCTCACATTCTCATGATCATTGATGCCCCACGAGGTGAGATCTTGCATGGACCCCAGACGAAGGTGATTGACCGTCATCTTGAACTTCTTCCATTTTCTAATAATTGTGCCAACAGTTGTTGCCTTCTCACCAAGCTGCTTGCCTATTGTCCTGTAGCCCATCCCAGCTTGTACAGGTCTACAATTTATCCCTGATGTCTTACACAGTCTCTGGTCTTGGCCATTGTGGAGAGGTTGGAGTCTGTTTGATTGAGTGTGTGGACAGGTGTCTTTTATACAGGTAACGAGTTCAAACAGGTGCAGTTAATACAGGTAATGAGTGGAGAACAGGAGGGTTCTTAAAGAAAAACTAACAGGTCTGTGAGAGCCGGAATTCTTACTGGTTGGTAGGTGATCAAATACTTATGTCATGCAATAAAATGCAAATTAATTACTTAAAAATCATACAATGTGATTTTCTGGTTTTGTTTTAGATTCCGTCTCTCACAGTTGAAGTGTACCTATGATAAAAATGACAGACCTCTACATGCTTTGTAAGTAGGAACTGCAAAATCGGCAGTGTATCAAAATACTTGTTCTCCCCACTGTAGATACTTTTGTACCTGTTTCTCCAGCATCTTCACAAGGTCCTTTGCTGTTGTTCTGGGATTGATTTGCACTTTTCTCACCAAAGTACGTTATCTCTAGGAACAGAACACGTCTCCTTCCTGTGCGGTTGAGCGGCTGCGTGGTCCCATGGTGTTTATACTTGCATACTATTGTTTCTACAGATGAATGTGGTACCTTCAGGCGTTTGGAAATTGCTCCCAAGGATGAACCCGACTTGTAGAGGTCTACAATTCTTTTGCTGATGTCTTGGCTGATTTCAATGTTGTCTTGGCTGATTTCTTCTGATTTTCCCATGATCTCAAGCAAAGAGGCACTGAGTTTGAAGGTAGGCCTTGAAATATATCCACATGTACACCTCCAATTGACTCAAATTATGTCAACTAGCCTATCATAAGCTTCTAAAGCCATGACATCATTTTTTGGAATTTTCCAAGTTGTTTAAAGGCACAGTCAACTTAGTGTATGTTAACTTCTGACCCAATGGAATTGTGATACAGTGAATTATAAGTGAAATATCATATTTGTAAACAATTGTTGGAAAATTGACTTGTGTCATCATAGGCGGAAATCCCAGGGGGACGGGGGGACACGACCCCCCATCCTGGGAAAAATATGATTTGTCCCCCCAATATATCACTGTAACAATAACTATGTAATTTCAATAATATTAATAATACGCAATGAAAGCACTTGTGCTGATTATAGACACTTAATAGCGCGTTTTTAAGTTTCACAAGATTGCGACCCCCGCCCTTTGCTCACAATGGTTTGATCCACTGCCAGTTCTTTAGCTGGCAAGGTAATAGAGGGCTCGTATCTACTGTCAGAAAGCACTCAGTGTACGTAACTGACGTGGGTTAATCCAGTCAATCGCGCTTTAGCAATGTATATATTTTTTTAATGTTGCAGGGTTCACACACTAGCTGAATTTGCAGAGCTAGCCGCGCAAACATTAACTATCAAGCTAGCTAGTACCTATTCCATTTATGTGGCGTCGTCAAAGATGGAATATTTGCTATCGTCAGTTTATTCCAAGATTAGCATGCAGCTGTAGTGCTTCAAAGTCCCTGTGATAAGGTTAGCGATAAACTGAAGTCCAAACTGAACAGACTACACTCTCTTATACCATTGTCTTAAATATATTTAATGGTCTCGTTGCAAAAGCTAAATTGTCGCTAGTGAATTTTTTATTTTTTTCACCTTAACAGGTAGCAAAGATTATAGCAAACACCACAGAAACGGAATTGGTGCTCCGCTAGCTTTGCAAATTCAGCTATTGTTGGAAGCCTGCCAATATGAAACAAACTATGTTAAAATTTCAAAACGTTGCAGCATGTGTTGTAAATGTGTGTGTGCAGCTAGACCGGTCAGCAGCCAGCCAGTAGAAAAATGTCAGAAAAAAGTAAAAAGACGGACATCAGAGTATTTTTCAGTACACCAAAACGCAAAGTAAGAACTCTAGTAGCCTAATATCTCAAAGACCAGTTGATAAAATGTTCATAAGAAAGAAGTGAAATGCTAATGGAAATGTTTCACAATGATGTCATTAGGCAGAGCAGGCAACAGATGGCACACAGACAGCAGAGCTGGGGACAGATAGGCAGGGACAGACTGGCAGAGACAGGAGTCTCAGGTAAGTTAGTTGAGTCTTTGTTTGGCAACATTATGAAAGGTTCAATTTTTTTTTACTTGTAAAATAGGGACATAATTGGAAAATGCCATGAATACCCCACTCTCAATTTAAACTGGTGACTGAACAAGATTTGTTTAAGGCAATGGTATTGCTGTTGATTAATTGTGTAGTTTTGGGTACGGTAGTTAGGAGTACAGCAAACACCTTATTTTTTTCTAGGAGACAGACTGTGAGTCAGTGAGGGTGGTGAAAGGGAAAGAGCCAAGGAGAGAGACTTCAGAGGACAGTGTCACAGCCACGGCAGGACCAGGTGTCACCCTTGTTGCCAGCAGCACCAGTATAGGGGACAGTGGCACAGCATCGTCCAGTTACCTCAGTGATGAACACAAACCATATCAGCCACACCCACAATTTATAGAACCGCAAACTCTTGCAAACAGAGTTTTGACGTTTCAAGAGAGAGGAACACTGCACTGATAAGGAACATTGCTATAACTTTATTATTAGTAGTATTATATGATTTTAAACAAGTTGGGACAACCCTTCAGTTAACTACTGTACCTAACAATTATCCAGTAGTAGTGATTATGGTCCCTCAATATACATTTAACATATTACAACATAGTCTATGTGTTACAGCACTACTTTTGGTGTCCCCCTCAGGAATTGCTCCTGAGAAAATTTCATGTAATTGTCCCCTCCAAGGTTGATATCAGATTTTCGCCCCTGTGTGTCATGTACAAAGGAAATGTCCTAACCGACTTGCCAAAACTATAGTTTGTCAACAAGAAATTGTGGTTGAAAAACGAGTTTTAATGACTCCAACCTAAGTGTACGTAAACTTCCGACTTCAACTGTATATACATTTTGCAAACATTTCTAAAAACCCATTTTCGCTCTGTCGTTATTGGGTACTGTGTATAGATTGATGGGGAAGAATTTTTTAAAATCAATTTTAGATTAACGCTGTAATGTCACAAAATGTGGAAATAGTCAAGGGGTCTGAATACTTTCCGAATGCACTGTATGTACGGTTAAGTATTATGTATGTATGTATGGTTAAGGTGACTAGGCATCAAGGTATATGATCAACAGAGTAGCAGCAGCATAAATTATGATTGCATGTGAATTAGTGTGTTTTGTATTGTCAGTATAAATGCGTGTGCATGTTATGTGTGTGTTGGAGCGTCAGTTTGTGTGAGTGTGTAGAGTCCTGTGGATGTGCATAGAGAGAGTGCCAAAATAAACACAAGGGTCAACTCAGATAGTCTGTGTAGCCATTCTGTTAGCTATGGCAGTCTTATGGCTTGGGGATAGAAGCCTGTTGGTGTCAGACATGAAAACAATCTATGGCTTGGGTGGCTGGAGTCTAACAATTTTCCGGGCCTGATATAGAGGTCCTGGATGGCAGGGAGCTCGGCCCCATTAATTTGCTGGGCTGTCCGCACCAACCTCTGTAGCACCATGCGATCGAGGGTGGTGCTGTTGCCATACCTAGCGGTGATGCAGCCAGTCAAGAGGCTCTCAATGGTGCAGCTGTATAACCTTTTGAGGTGTCGCGCCTTTTATGTCCTTAGTGATTTGGACACCACGGAACTTGAAGCTCTCGCCATGCTCCACTGCAGCCCGGTCGATGTTTACCTCATATCTCAACACACAGATATACATTTTGGGGGAAATAAATGATATTGAAGTATGCCCAACTGTTGTCTGGACAGGTCTTAAAGCATATATGAGAGGTTGCATCATCTCTTACCCTTCACATAAGAAAAAGAAGGCCCGCAAAGAATTAGAAATAGTACTAGAAAATACAGAAAATCCACAGTTTAGAAAGAAAACACAGTTTAGATAGAAATGCTACCGCCCTTCAACAGTTGAACACTTTGAAGCTTGAATATAACACAATCTGCAGAGATTGCTGCCATGATATCGAAGCCACAGTACGTTGAGAAAGGTGAAAGTGCAGAGAAAATGCTTGCTTGGCAAATTCAATTCAAATCAAACCAAATCAACGTTTATTTGTTACATGCGCCGAATACAACCGGTGTAGACCTTACAGTGAAATGCATACTTGCAGGCTCTAACCAACAGTACAAAAAAGGTATTAGGTGAACATTAGGTAAGTAAAGAAATAAAAACAACAGTAAAAAGACAGTGAAAAATAACAGTAGCGTGGCTATATACAGTAGCGAGGCTATATACAGGCATCGGGCTGATTGAGGTAGTATGTACATGTAGATATGGTTAAAGTGACTAAATTAAGAAAGCGGAAGAGGAACGTACCATCCATAGCATTCAAACCCCAGATTGTAGCATAACAATGGATCCTTCTGAAATCAACTCAGTCTAAAATATTTTATTACAAACTGCATCAATCTTAAAACAAAAGTTAAAAGGAGGATATAGACAATTTCCTTAGTAATGCCATTTTAACACGTATAAGTGAAGCACAGAAAATGTATATAGATAACATTGTAAAACAAAAAAGGGAGTGGTTAACCTTTCTCAATCTAGGGGGTGCTGTTTCCACTTTGGAAAATATCGTCTCCAAATTAAACTGCCTCATACTCAATTCTTGCTCGTACAATATGCATATTATTATTACTATTGGATAGAAAACAATCTCTAGTTTCTAAAACCGTTTGAATTATGTCTGTGGGTGAACCAGCGAAATCCATGACAGGAACTGCGAAGGTCTGAAAACGAGGCTCTGTTCTCAGATCAGTTTAAAGCTCTGTATGTATCCTATGGGTCGACATGAACTGCACCCGCCTTCCCCTGGATGTCAGTAACCAATGAGAAGTGGAATGGAGTGTCTACGTAGTTCTCAGAGCTTATAAAAGGCCAAGGAACGAACGAAGTGAGCTCTCTTTTTGTCGTTCGTCATTGCGCAAAGCAAGACCTCAAGATGGCATTTTGAAACGCTCAGTTATCGGCCTTAGCTATATCCGTCTGTAATGTAATCGATATAGGTGTTAGAAACATCATAACGAAGTTATTTTAAACCGAGTTATATCAGTTTATGCGAGTATATTGCTATTTTCGAATTCCTTAGTATTGCGTTTTGGGGATTTGGCATGTTGTGGCCACATAGCTATTGTTAGCTGCTAATTCCGAAGTTGAAGACGACGTTTACAACCAAGCAACGATTCTTTTGGACAAAGGACACCTTGCCCAAGATTCTGATGGAAGCTCGTCCAAAAGTAAGAGCTATTTATGATGTTTATTCCGTATTTCTGTGTGGAAAATGTAAACGCATTTGTCCGCCATTATTGCGGCACTAGTCTGGCTGTAATGCACACTGTATGTCTAGTAACGTTAATTTTAAAAATCTAACTTTAGCGGTTGCATTAATAACTAATGCATCTTTCATTTGCTGTCCAACCTGTATTTTTAGTCAATCTAATCGAAAATAATCGTAAACTTAGGTGCCTTTCCAAGATGGCGCCGGCCAGAATGCATGACTTGTTGCCACTGATCACATTGTATAGCCACGATTTGTGCTGCTAAATATGCACATTTTCGAACAAAACCTATATTGCATTTGTAATAATGTTATTCTTACGAGATGTCATGTATGCTACGAAGTATATAGTCAAAAAATGATATATCTTTTGCTGTATTGTTACGATCGCTAACCTGTGCTGCTGGTAAATTGCTTGTGTTTCTGGCTATTGTGCTAAGCTAATATAATGCTATATTGTGTTTTCGCTGTAAAACACTTAAAAAATCTGACATATTGGCTGGATTCACAAGATGTTGGGCTTCATTTGCTGTACGCTGTGTATTTTTCAGAAATGTTTTAAGATGAGTAATTAGGTATTTGACGTTGGTCTCTGTAATTATCTGGCAGCTTCGGCACTATTTCAGATTGCAGCTGCAATGTAGAACTGTGATTTATACCTGAATATGCACATTTTTCTAAAAAAACATATGCTATACAATAAATATGTTATCAGACTGTCATCTTATGAAGTTGTTTCTTGGTTAGTGGCTATTTATATCTTTATTTGGTCGAATTAGTGATGGCTACTGATGGAGTAAAAAACTGGTGGAGTAAAAAAAGTGGTGTCTTTTGCTAACGTGGGTTAGCTAATAGATTTTTAACCCATATTTGTGGGGTTCTTTTTCCCTTGGTAAAACTTAAAAATCAGAAATGATGGCTGGATTCACAAGATGTGTATCTTTCATCTGGTGTCTTGGACTTGTGATTTAATGATATTTAGATGCTAGTATTTACTTGTGACGCTATGCTAGGCTATGCTAGTCAGCTTTTTTACTGTGGGGGGTGCTCCCGGATCCGGGTTTGGGTGGAATTAGAGGTTAACAATCACTCAATGGTGTAGAGTTAAGAGCCCAACGAACAGAGTTGGCTCTCAGTGTTTATAGAAAGTACAACCTCTTTGTCTACGTGGCAGTAAGCAGATGTGTGGAAATGGGTGAGGAAAGTAGTGTGAATGGGGACTAGCTTGTCTGTGTAGATTAAGATAGCTGATGTTGCAACAGCACACACTATTGTCTCTTCCTTCCCACAAGTTTCCACACAGCTGAGTTTCTGCAGATAGTGAAAACGGGATGTCACATATTGCGGTCGCACCCAAACGGCTCTCATCTGTAGGCCCAGACTTATGACTAAGTTACACAAGACACGTTTGTGTCAGTAAAAAACACTAGCATATAACAATAGAATAGACAATACTCGTAAGTAAAAAACAGCTTACCATGCTAATTTGTAATTTTTTCCCCACCATATAGGCCATCAATAATCTACAAGAAGGAAAATCTCCTGGTAATGATAGATTTGCAGAGGAATTTAAAAAACACTTTCGTCCCGAATTACTAAAGCCTATGTTACTTATGCTCACGGCAGCTCTAGAGAAAAATGAACCTCCCCAGTCACTATGTTTGGCTACAATCACCCTACTTAAAAATAAAATAAGGATCTATTGTCATGCGGATCCTTCCACCCAGTATCACCCTTGAATGTGGATTGCAAAATCATTGCTAAGGTATTGGCTTTTCGCATAGAAACAGTAATACAAAAGTTTATCTACTCAGATCAAACAGTGTTTATACGGAGCAGGATGTCTTCAGGCAATATCTAACATTATCTAACATAAGATCTTGAATGCTCTAAAAGTGGCAGAATCAATAGATGCTGAAAAAGCATCAGAGAGGGATGAGACAGGGATGCCCTTTGTCTAGTTATGTATTTTCTTTAGCCACAGAACCCCTAGCATTTATAATTAGAATTTATGGCTCAATCCAGGGCATAGAGATAGGTGACGATCAACATTTTTGTAATTGTTATTTTACTGCTGCTCTTTAATTATAGGTCACTTTTATTTCTTATTCATACTTTTTTATTTTTTTAAACTGCATTGTTGGTTAGGGCTTGTAAGTAAGCATTTCACTGTAGGGTCTGCACCTGCTCGGCGCATGTGACAAATAACATTTGATTTGATTTTAACATGTGATATCATAGTTTGCGGATTACAAATTTACTTCATCTATCTGAACCACAACATTCTCTGTCATTTATTGTACTACTGTTGGACACATATGATGCTGTATCAGGTTTCATGTTGAATTGGGAGAACTGAAATAAGGCACATTTCTAATTAGGACTTATCAAGCTTAGAAAGTCAATTTAAGTGGAAATGGACAAAAACACAAAATACTTGGATGTAAGACACATGAAATACGTGGGTGTACTGATACCATGCAATCTGGAGGAGGCATATAAAGTGTATTCTTTTCCTTTAATAGATAAGATTGAATGTTCATAGATGGAGATCTCTCCCTATTTCTATGTTAGGTAGGGTCAACATAATGAAAATGAATACTGTATATTACCAAGGTTGATGTATTTATTCCAGGACCTGCCAGTATTCAATTCCATCCAACTTTTTGACTAAAATAAATGGCCTGCTCTCCAACATGGAAAGATCTCATGATTCAAGTTGACTGTTTTACACTTTCTTTCTTTCTTACACAAAAAAAGACAATCCAATGATTCCCAATCCATTCGTAAAAATGTACAGAAATTCATGAGGTGGAAAGAACCAATATTGCCAGGCACCCCAATTTGGAATAACCCCACCTTACCTCCAGTATTTAATGACAACACATTCAATCAACTACAATAATGATTTGTTCGATTTCTTTAAGTTCTTATAACTCAGAAATCGTGTTCTATCACTTCAACAGAATCTGGATGAACCTTAGTCATCTAGCATAGAAAAATACTGAAGGAAGCTGCTACTCCAAATAAGTTGATTGCCAAGTTACAGTGCCTTCAGACAGTATTCATACCCCTGGGTGAGGGTGAGTCTGGGTGAGTCTATAAGAGCTTTGAAAGTTCATCAAGCTCTGTCAAGTTGGTTGTTGATCATTGCTACAGAGCCCTTTTCAAGGCTTGTCATAGATTTTCAAGCCAATTTAAGTCAAAACTATAACTAGGCCACTCAGGAACATTCAACGTTGTCTTGGAAAGCAATTCCAGTTTATATTTGGCTTTGTGTTTTAGGTTATTGTCCTGCTGAAAGGTTAATTAATCTTCCAGTGTCTGGTGTCAGCAGACTGAACCAGGTTTTCCTCTAGGATTTTGTCATTTCATTTATTTTTTATCCTGAAAAACTCCCTACTCTTTAACGATTACAAGTATACCCATTACATGATGCAGCCACCATTATGCTTGAAAATATGGAGAGTGGAACTCTCCATATTGGATTTGCACCAAACACTTCGTATTCAGGACAAAAAGTGAATTGCTTTGCCACATTTTTTGGAGTAAAACTTTAGTGCCTTGTTGCAAACAGGATGCATGTTCTGGAATATTTTTATTATTCTGTATAGTCTTCCTTCTTTTAACTCTGTCACTTAGGTTAGTATTGTGGAATAACTAAAATGTTGTTAATCCATCCTCAGTGTTCTCTTATCACAGCCATTAAACTCTGTAACTGGTTTAAAGTCACCATTGTGAAATCTCTAAGTGGTTTCCTTCCTCTCTGGCAACTGAGTTAGGAAAGACGCCTGTATCTTTGTAGTGACTGGGTGTATTGAGACACCATCCAAAGAGTAACTAATAACTTCACCATGCTCAAAAGGATATTCAATGTCCGCTTTTTTATGTGCCCTTCTTTGCTAGGCATTGAAAAACCTCCCTGGTCTCTGTTGATGAATCCCTGTTTGAAATTCTATGCTCGACTGAGGGACCTTACATATAATTGTATGAGTGGGGTACAGAGACGAGGTAGTAATTAAAAAAGGATGTTCAACACTAGTATTGCACACGGAGTGAGTCCATGCAACCTACGTGACTTGCTAAGCAACATATTTCCCCTGAACTTATTTTGGGTTGCCATAACAAAGGGGTTGAAAACGTATTGACTCGAAACATTTCAGCTTTTCATTTTTAATTCATTAGTAAAAAAAAGTCTAAAAACACAAGTTCACTTCGACATGATGGGGTATTGTGCGTAGGCCAGTGACACATCTACATTTGATCAATTAAAACATTTAGGCTGAAAGACAAAATGTGGAAAAACTCAAGGGGTGTGAATACTTTCTGAAGGCACTGTATATCAAGGGTCGATTGAAACTCTACCTGGTGGTTCAGAACCTAGAAGAAAAAATGGGAAACAGATCTAAAAGGAAGAACTTAAGGAAAACCATTAGTCACAGATGTATAAATGTCCATACCTGCTTCTACACCCTAAGACATAAACTACTGCAATTTAAGATAATTCATCAGATTTACTACACTCCTGCCAAAATGCATGCATTGCATCCTCTGTTGTAGACGCATAAAGCACAAAGGAACACTATTACATATGCTGTAGACATGTGGTAAACTGACACCATTTTGGGATAATGTATGTGCTATCTTTTCATTGTGTCTAGGAATCTATATCCGTCCATCTCCACGATTATGTCTGTTGGGAGAGTTTTGTAATCTAGGAAAATCTCTCCCCCCCCCCCACCCCCCCAAAATGTATAACCATCAATGGAAAGCCTCATATTCACCTCAATAACAAACTGGAGGACTGAACCATCTAGCTACATACGTTGGATTTTCTATATTAGAAATGTAAATAAAAACCGGAAGTGTCTCATGAAATTTGTAAACCATATGTTGATCACATTGGGGAATGTGTTGTATTTCTCGTTTTGTTTTTGGTGTGTTGTTGTGGGTGTTGTGAAAAACAATTTTAAAAAACAATTTGTCAAACAGAGAGAAAGAGAAAGCGAGAGAGCAAAATGGAATACGTTAATGTTTTAGGTAAGGTTTCATTAACGTGAGAGATAAGTTGTGCACAGCTGGGAAATCCACATACACAATAATAATGCGTAAATAGGCAGCTAAGCACCAACAGTTGTGGTTGGTGTTGAAGAAATGAGAGAGACGGAAGAGAGGGATGAGGATGAGGGGTGAGAAGAAGCCAGTAAAGGTGAGGGGAAGAAAGGGGAGAGAGGAGTGACACGAGGAGAGAGGAGTGGACATGAGAGGAGAGGGGAGAGAGGACAGAGAGGAGAGGAGAGGGAAGGAAGGGGAGAGAGGAGAGGACAGGAAAGGAATGGAAGGAAGGGGAGAGAGGAGAGGCAGGAGAGGAAGGAAGAAGAAGGGAGAGAGGAAGGAAGGAGAGGAAAGGGAGGAAAGGAAGGGAGAGAGGAGAGGAAGCAGGAGAGGAGAAGGGAAGGAAGCCAGGCGCACCCCCGCAGAGGAGCGGCGGGAGGAGATAGGCGAAGGAAGGGAGGCGAGGAGTAGGAGAGGGAAGCCCCCACCAGAGGGGAAGAGGAGAACCGGAGGTGCGAGCCAAGCCAGCGGACGGACAAGGCAGAGAGGCACCAACCCGAGGGAAGGATGGAAAGCCGAGAGGCAGAGGAGAGGAGAGGAGAGGAGAGGGCAGAGGAGAGGCCCCCGACACAAGGGGAAGACCGACGAGCCGCAGCACCACGAGAACGAGAGCGATAGGATAGGGGAGCCAGAGGAGAGGAGAGCAAAGAAGAGGAGAGCAAAGCAAAAGAGAGGAGGCCCAGGGCGGATGGATATACTGATCCAGCAGAGATAGGCGTTTCCTTTTCATAATATATGCCATCAAGCAGATGCTTTAATCTCCCTACTAGCTGGCACTTAATCTACCACTGGGCATGCTCACTATCACTGGCATGGCTGACTACACACTTTCTGGGACAGACACTCCCCACAGGGGCCTGGAGTTGTTCCTGGAAATGGCCAGGTTCTAGTTAAACAGTTATGACTAGATCCCAGTTTTTCCTGGTAAGGCCATGTAAGCTAGTAAGTTATTCAGAGAAGACAGTCCTGTATTATGGACACTCAGGGAAAGTTTGTAGACTGTACTGCACTGCAGTCACAATGTGGTAGAATGATTCTGTCCCAACTTCCAGGTATCGTCCTCCTGAGCATTGCTTCTTACAGTTGCCACGAGCATGTTTACAGTCGCTAGGTGAGAATAGCTCACCGTGAGAAAGACAGGACAAAGATTTCTGCTGCCGGGGCACTTATTATGTACAGTATCCCTTCACATCGCAGGGAGGCGGGCAGTGGGAAGGGGGGGGGGGGTGTCTCGTGAGAGAGGAGGTGAAAACGGTTTGCAAGAATTGTTGGTTGCAGCCGGAGGTTGAATGTGAAAATCTGTTTATCAAGATTGTGTGTGGGGATGTGGATTTCTCACACACACACACACACACACGCCTCTCTCTGTCAGTTGTGTGAGATGTGCCTGGTGTACGTCAGCACCTCTGTTGGGCCTGTCAGCCAGCTAATTGATGAGCTGAACACTTCCATACTCTCCCCAGTGTGTGATGGATACACATATCCCAGTGGCGGTCGGTGCCGTTTAAGATGAGGGAGGACCATTTATTTTTTAATGAGCATGGCCTTATTTCTATAACAGCATATTGGATGACTGTCATTCATATTCCATTTAACCAGTTCAATGTAACATCGATAGGTTGCTACAACCTTGGCTATTGTCACGTTCTGACCTTAGTTCCTTTTTTATGTCTTTATTTTAGTTCGGTCAGGGCGTGAGTTGGGGTGAGCATTCTATGTTGTTTTTTCTATGTTTTGTTCTGTTGTTCTATTTCTATATGTTTGGCCTAGTATGGTTCTCAATCAGAGGCAGGTGTCAGTCGTTGTCTCTGATTGGGAGCCATATTTAGGTAGCCTGTTGTCTATTGTGTTTTGTGGGTGGTTGTTTCCTGTGTCTGTACCATACGGGACTGTTTCGATTTTCGTTTGTTCATTCACTTTGTTATTTTGTATTTTTGTAGTGTTCAGTTTTACATATTAAAATGGACACTTACCACGCTGCACATTGGTCCGATATCTCTTACTCCTCGTCAGAAGAAGAGGAAAGTCGTTACAGCTATGAATGAAAGTTAACAACGTAGGTGGCACAGGTCGAGAGGAAACAGTTGCAAATTAGAGTTTCTATTGGCAGAAACGTTTTCAACAGAATCGGCAGAATGATTACACTCATGATCACACGCAAACATACACTACATGAGCAAAAGTATAGTACCAGTCAAAGTTTGGACACACATACTCAAGTTAGCCCTATTTGGTAAAAGACCAAGTCCATATTATGGCAAAAACAGCTCAAATAAGCAAAAAGAAACGAATGTCCATCATTACTTTAAGACATGAAGGTCAGTCAATCCGGAACACTTCTGTCATGTTTTGTCTTTGATCATCATGTCTTGTCCCTGTGCTTCCCTCTGCTGGTCTTATTAGGTTCTTTCCCTCTTTCTATCCCTCTCTCTCCTCCCTCCCTCTCTCCCTCTCCCGCTCTCTCTCTCTATCGTTCCGTTCCTGCTCCCAGCTGTTTCTCATTCTCCTAACGGACCTCATTTACTCTTTCACACCTGTCCCCTATTTTGCCCTCTGATTAGAGTCCCTATTTCTCCCTCTGTTTTCCGCTTCTGTCCTTGTCGGATTCTTGTTTGATGTTTGCTGTCCTGTGTCCTTGTTCCGCCCTGTCGTGTTTTTGCCTTCTTCAGATGCTGCGTGTGAGCAGGTGTCTATGTCAGCTACGGCCTGTGCCTTCCTGAAGCGACCTGCAGTCTTTGGTCGCGTCTCCAGTCGTTCCTCTCTACTGACGAGAGGATTTCAGTTTCCTGTTTTGGATTTACCTTTGATATATCCAGAAGAATCATTGTTTGTTTGATACTGGAATAAAGACTCTGTTTCTATTACGTCGCTTTTGGGTCCTCATTCACCAGCATAACAGAAGAATCCGACCAAGATGGACCCAGCGACTACGGATTCTCTCAACACTGCCGTCAAGTTCCAGGGAGCAATGCTCGGCAGACACGAGCAGGGATTGTCTGCTGCTCGTCATGCCGTTGAGACCCTGGCCGCTCAGGTGTCCGACCTGTCAGGACAGTTTCAGAGTCTTCGTCTCGTGCCACCAGCTACTTCCTGGTCTTCCGAGGTCTCCGGAACCTAGGGTTAATAACCCACCATGTTACTCTGGGCAGCCCACTGAGTGTCGCTCCTTTCTCACCCAGTGTGATATTGTGTTCTCTCTCCAGCCCAACACATACTCAAGAGAGAGAGCTCGGATCGCTTACGTCATATCACTCCTTACTGGTCGGCTCGGGAGTGGGCACAGCTATCTGGGAGGCAAGGGCTGAGTGTTCTAACGTTTATCAGAACTTTAAAGAGGAGATGATACGGGTTTTTGATCGTTCAGTTTTTGGAAAGGAGGCTTCCAGGGCCCTGGCTTCCTATGTCAAGGTGATCGATCCATAACGGGTACTCTATAGAGTTTCGCACTCTGGCTGCATCCAGTGACTGGAACGAGCCGGCGTTGCTCGCTCGTTTTCTGGAGGGACTCCACGCTGAGGTTAAGGATGAGATTCTCTCCCGGGAGGTTCCTTCCAGCGTGGACTCTTGATTGCACTCGCCATCCGCATAGAACGACGGGTAGATCTTCGTCACCGAGCTCGGAAAGAGAGCTCGCGTTAACGGTGTTTCCCCTCTCCCATCTCAACCATCTCCTCCCACCGGCTCAGAGACTGAGCCCATGCAGTTGGGAGGTATTCGCATCTCGACTAAGGAGAGGAACGGAGAATCACCAACCGCCTTTGCCTCTATTGCGGTTCTGCTGGACATTTTGTCATGTCATGTCCCGTAAAGGGCCAGAGCTCATCAGTAAGCGGAGGGCTACTGGTGAGCGCTACTACTCAGGTCTCTCCATCAGATCCTGTACTACCTTGTCGGTCCATCTACGCTGGACCGGTTCGGCTGCTTCCTGCAGTGCCTTGATAGACTCTGGGGCTGAGGGTTGTTTTATGGACGAAGCATGGGCTCGGAAACATGACATTCCTCTCAGACAGTTAGGGAAGCCCACGCCCATGTTCGCCTTAGATGGTAGTCTTCTCCCCAGTATCAGATGTGAGACACTACCTTTAACCCTCACAGTATCTGGTAACCACAGTGAGACCATTTCCTTTTTGATTTTTCGTTCACCTTTACACCTGTTGTTTTGGGTCATCCCTGGCTAGTATGTCATAATCCTTCTATTAATTGGTCTAGTAATTCTATCCTATCCTGGAACGTTTCTTGTCATGTGAAGTGTTTGATGTCTGCTATCCCTCCTGTTTCTTCTGTCCCCTCTACTCAGGGAGAACCTGGTGAATGTACAGGAGTGCCGGAGGAATATCATGATCTGCGCACGGTCTTCAGTCGGTCCAGAGCCAACTCTCTTCCTCCTCACCGGTCGTATGATTGTTGTATTGATCTCCTTCCGGGGACCACTCCCCCTCGGGGTAGACTATACTCTCTGTCGGCTCCCGAACGTAAGGCTCTCGAGGATTATCTGTCTGTTTCTCTCGACGCGGTACCGTGGTGCCTTCTTCCTCTCCCGCCGGAGCGGGGTTTTTTTTCGTTAAGAAGAAGGACGGTACTCTGCGCCCCTGCGTGGATTATCGGAGGGCTGAATGACATAACGGTTAAGAATCGTTATCCGCTTCCCCTTATGTCGTCAGCCTTCGAGATTCTGCAGGGAGCCAGGTTCTTTACTAAGTTGGACCTTCGTAACGTTACCATCTCGTGCGCATCAGAGAGGGGGACGAGTGGAAAACGGCGTTTACACTCCGTTAGGGCATTTTGAATACCGGGTTCTGCCGTTCGGTCTCGCTAATGCTCCAGCTGTCTTTCAGGCATTAGTTAATGATGTACTGAGAGACATGCTGAACATCTTTGTTTTCGTTTACCTTGACGATATCCTGATTTTTTCACCGTCACTCGAGATTCATGTTCAGCACGTTCGACGTGTACTCCAGCGCCTTTTAGAGAATTGTCTCTACGTGAAGGCTGAGAAGTGCGCCTTTCATGTCTCCTCTGTCACATTTCTCGGTTCTGTTATTTCCGCTGAAGGCATTCAGATGGATCCCGCTAAGGTCCAGGCTGTAGCGATTGGCCCGTTCCTAAGTCACGTGTCGAGTTGCAGCGCTTTCTCGGTTTCGCTAATTTCTATCGGCTTTCATTCGTAATTTCGGTCAAGTGGCTGCCCCTCTCACAGCTCTGACTTCGGTCAAGACTTGCTTTAAGTGGTCCGGTTCCGCCCAGGGAGCTTTTGATCTCCTCAAGAAGCGTTTTACTTCCGCTCCTATCCTTGTTACTCCTGACGTCAATAAACAATTCATTGTCGAGGGTTGACGCTTCAGAGGTGGGCGTGGGAGCCATTCTGTCCCAGCGCTTCCAGTCTGACGATAAGGTCCATCCTTGCGCTTACTTTCTCATCGCCTGTCGCCATCGGAACGCAACTATGATGTGGTAACCGCGAACTGCTCGCCATCCGCTTAGCCATAGGCGAATGGCGACAGTGGTTGGAGGGGGCGACCGTCCCTTTTGTCGTTTGGACTGACCATAAGAACCTTGAGTACATCCGTTCTGCCAAACGACTTAATGCACGTCAAGCTCGTTGGGCGTTGTTTTTCGCTCGTTTCGAGTTCGTGATTTCTTATCGCCCGGGAAATAAAGAACACCAAGCCTGATGCCTTATCCCGTCTCTTTAGTTCTTCTGTGGCTTCTACCGACCCCGAGGGGATTCTCCCTGAAGGGCGTGTTGTCGGGTTGACTGTCTGGGGAATTGAGAGACAGGTAAAGCAAGCACTCACTCACACTGCGTCGCCGCGCGCTTGTCCTAGTAACCTTCTGTTCGTTCCTGTCTCTACTCGTCTGGCTGTTCTTCAGTGGGCTCACTCTGCCAAGTTAGCTGGCCACCCCGGCGTTCGGGGTACGCTTGCTTCTATTCGCCAGCGGTTTTGGTGGCCTACTCAGGAGCGTGACACGCGCCGTTTCGTGGCTGCTTGTTCGGACTGCGCGCAGACTAAGTCAGGTAACTCTCCTCCTGCCGGTCGTCTCAGACCGCTTCCCATTCCTTCTCGACCATGGTCTCACATCGCCTTAGACTTTATTACCGGTCTGCCTTCGTCTGCGGGGAAGACTGTGAGAGCCGCCAATAAACGTAGGATTAAGAGTCCTAGGTATTGTCGCGGTCAGAGAGTGTGGCTTTCCACTCGTTACCTTCCCCTTACGACACTTCTCGCAAGTTGACTCCGCGGTTCATTGGTCCGTTCCGTGTCTCTCAGGTCGTCAATCCTGTCGCTGTGCGACTGCTTCTTCCGCGACATCTTCGTCGCGTCCACCCTGTCTTCCATGTCTCCTGTGCAAGCCTTTCTTCGCGCCCCCGTTCGTCTTCCCTCCCCCCCCCCCGTCCTTGTCGAGGGCGCTCCTATTTACAAGGTACGGAAGATCATGGACATGCGTTCTCGGGGACGTGGTCACCAGTACTTAGTGGATTGGGAGGGTTACGGTCCTGAGGAGAGGAGTTGGGTTCCATCTCGGACGTGCTGGACCGTTCGTTGATTATGATTTCCTTCGTTGCCGCCAGGGTTCCTCCTCGAGTGCGCTCGGTGAGTGGGGGGGTACTGTCATGTTTTGCTTTTGATCATCATGTCTTGTCCCTGTGCTTCCCTCTGCTGGTCTTATTAGGTTCTTTCCCTCTTTCTATCCCTCTCTCTCCTCCACCCTCTCTCCCTCTCCCGCTCTCTCTCTCTATCGTTCCGTTCCTGCTCCCAGCTGTTTCTCATTCTCCTAACGACCTCATTTACTCTTTCACACCTGTCCCCTATTTTGCCCTCTGATTAGAGTCCCTATTTCTCCCTCTGTTTTCCGCTTCTGTCCTTGTCGGATTCTTGTTTGATGTTTGCTGTCCTGTGTCCGTTTCCGCCCTGTCGTGTTTTTTCCTCTCTTCAGATGGCTGCGTGTGAGCAGGTGTCTATGTCAGCTACGGCCTGTGCCTTCCTGAAGCGACCTGCAGTCTGTGGTCGCGTCTCCAGTCGTTCCTCTCTACTGACGAGAGGATTTCAGTTTCCTGTTTTGGATTTACCTTTGATATATCCAGGAGAATCATTGTTTGTTTGATACTGGAATAAAGACTCTGTTTCTATTACGTCGCTTTTGGGTCCTCATTCACCAGCATAACAACTTCAAGAACTTTGAAAGTTTCTTCAAGTGCAGTCGCAAAAACCATCGAGTGCTATGATGAAACTGGCTCTCATGAGGACCGCCACAGGAAAGGAAGACCCAGAGTTACCTCTGCTGCAGAGGATATGTTCATTAGAGTTACCAACCTCAGAAAATGCATTCCAAATAAATGCTTCACAGAGTTCAAGTAACAGACATCTCAACATCAACTGTTCAGAGAAGATTGCATGAATCAGGCCTTCATGGTCGAATTGCTGCAAAGAAACCCCTACTAAAGGACACCAATAATAATAAGAGACTTGCTTGGGCCAAAAAACATGAGCAATGGACATTAGACCGGTGGAAATCTGTCCTTTGGTCTGATGAGTCCAAATTTGAGATTTTTGGTTCTAACCGCCGTGTCTTTGTGAGGCACAGAGTAGGTGAAGGGATGATCTCTGCATGTGTGGTTCCCACGGTGAAGCATGGAGAAGCAGGTGTGATGGTGTGGGTGTGCTTTGTTGGTGACACTGTCAGTGATTTATTTAGAATTCAAGGCACACTTAACCAGCATGGCCACCACAGCATTCTACAGCGATACACCATCCCATTTGGTTTGCTCTGAGTGGGACTATCATTTGTTTTTCAACAGGACAATGACCCAACACACCTCCAGGCTGTGTACAGGCTATTTGACAAAGAAGGAGAGTGATGAAGGGCTGCATCAGATGACCTGGCCTTCACAATCACCCGACCTCAACCCAGTTGGGATGGTTTGAGATGAGTTGGACTGCAGAGTGAAGGAAAAGCAGCCAACAAGTGCTCAGCATATGTGGGAACTTCTTCAAGACTGTTGAAAAAGCATTCCAGGTGAAGCTGATTGAGAGAATGCCAAGAGTGTGCAAAGCTGTCATCAAGGCAAAGGGTGACCTTTGACGAATCTAAAATCTAAAATATATTTAGATTTGTTTAACACATTTTTGGTTACTACATGATTCCAAATGTGTTATTTCATAGTTGTGATGTCTTCACTATCATTCTACAATGTAGAAAATATTTTAAAAAAAATATTTAAAAAAATGAATGAATAGGTGTTTCCAAACTTTTGAACTTCTGTATGTGGACACCTGCTCAAACATCTCATTCCAAAATCATGGGCATAAATATGGAGTTTCCACCCCCCCTGCTGCTATAACAGCCTCCACTCTTCTGGTAAGGCTTTCCACTAGATGATGGCACATCACTGGGGGTACTTGCTTCCATTCAGCCACAAGAGCATTAGTGAGCTTGGCACTGATGTTGGGAGATTAAGCCTGGCTCTCAGTCGGCATTCCAATTAATCCCAAAGGTGTTTGAGGTCAGGGCTTTGTGCAGGCCAGTCAAGTTCTTCCACACCGGTCTCGACAAACCATTTCTGTATGGACCTCACTTTGTCCACAGGGGCATTGCCATGCTGAAACAGGAAAGGGCCTTCCTCAAACCTTTGCCACAAAGAAGCACAGAATCATGTAGAATGTCATTGTATGCTGTAGCATTAAGATTTCCCTTCACTGGAACTAAGGGGCGTAGCCCGAACCATGAAAAACAGCCCCAGACCATTATTCCAATGCATTGGGGCAGGAAGCATTCTCCTGGCATCCGCCAAACCCAGATTGCCAGATTGAAAAGCGTGGTTCATCACTCAAGAGAATGTATTTCCACTGCTCCAGAGTCCAATGGCGGCGAGCTTTACACCACCCCAGCCGACACTTGGCATTGCACATGATGATCTTAGGCTTGTGTGTGGCTGCTCGGCCATGGAAACCCATTTCATGAAGCTCCCGACGAACAGTTCTTGTGCTGACGTTGCTTCCAGAGGCAGTTTGGAACTCGGTGGTGAGTGTTGCAACTGAGGACAGATGATTGTTATGCGGTGTGCGCTTCAGCACTCAGCGGTCCCGTTCTGTGAGCTTGTGTGGCCTACCAATTCGCGGCTGAGTCGCTGTTGCTCCTAGACGTTTCCAATTCACAATAACATTGTTTACAGTTGACCGGGGCAGATGTAACAGGGCTGAAATTTTACAAACTGACTTGTTGGAAAGGTGGCATCCTTTGACAGAGCCACTTTGAAAGCCAATGTATGTCTGTGGAGATTGCCTGGCTGTTTGCTTGATTTCATACACCTGTCAGCAACGGGTGTGGCTGAAATAGCCGAATCCACTCATTTGAAGGGGTGTCCACATACTTTTGTATAGCCATTGGACATTTTTGAAGAGTTTAATTTCTTAAAAACTGTTCAACTACTGTCTTTCTCTCTCTTAGTCAACAACTCACATGTTATGCTCTGTAGTGCTAGCTAGCTGTAGCTTATGCTTTCAGTACTAGATTCATTTATTGATCCTTTGATTGGGTGGACAACATGTCAGTTCATTCTGCAAGAGCTCTGATAGGTTGGAGTACGTCCTCTGGAAGTTGCCATAATTACTGTGTAAGTCAATGTACCCAGAAGAGGATGGGAACTAGCGGTTCGCTGGCTACACCATGGTGCTACCCTATAACGTGCCGTTGAGGCTACTGTAGACCTTCATTGCAAAATATTGTGTTTTAATCAATTAATTGGTGATGTGAATATATTTAGTATTGTTTTATCTAAAAAGGAAATGTTTAGTCTTTCACGATTTGTATTAAATTCACTGAGGAGGATGGTCCTCCCCTTCCTCTTCTGAGGAGCCTTCACTTACGCACGCACGCACGCACGCACGCACGCACGCACGCACGCACACACACACACACACACACACATACACACAATCTTGAGTGAGTTTTATGACAGATGTTGCCCGTTTTATCTAGCTAGCTGGGTGACTGTTTGGATTCGAAGAATGCCACAACATCGGATGAAGCAGCAGAAGTGAGAGGACTGAAAGAGGAGACGGCTAGTGAAGAGAGCTAGGCTACTCTAACCACTATCATTGTGTGGTGAGATACTACCGGCGCTTTTGTGGCAGCGTAAATAGCATCACTCAAGTGGGTGCTATACAGTGACAGTGGAGAGTAGTGGCGACTGGCTAGCAAGCTAACCATTTTAAAAAACTGAAGCCAAGGACAACGTGAGGGGACAGCGAGGTGCATTGCTGAGGCTACCTGGGCCCGGTTTCCCGAAAGCATCTTAAGGCTAAGTTCATTGTTAGAACCTTTGTTCTTCCTGCCTCACCCCAATGTCTCACTCAGTAACTTTCCATACACCTAGTTCTTATCCACCCTTCATTATACATGTAAAGAAATCAATATGTTCTGGTATGGTAACATGAATACGTGTATTTCAAGCTAGAATCCAACACTACAAATGCAAAGTTGCCAATGTTTTTGCAATTGATACAAACAAGCAACGTATAAAAAGATGCTTCAAATAAAAACCGGTTTGCCAAAAATTATCTAAAGGTTAAATTCATTGTTAGAACCTTCGTAGGAGCATCGTTAAATCTCCAAACTGTTTCCCAAAACCACGGTTATTAACTTCTTATGGCTGCAGCAGTAGTATTGAGTAGCTTGGCTGAAAGGTGCACAGAGGTGCCCAGAGTAAACGGCCTGCTCCTCAGTCATAGTTGCTAATATTTGCATATTATTATTAGTATTGGATAGAAAACACTCTGAAGTTTCTAAAACTGTTTGAATTATGTCTGTGAGTATAACAGAACTCATATGGCAGGCAAAAACCTGAGAAGTTCCACTTCCTGTTTGGATCTTTTCTGAGGTGGCAGATTTTCAACCAAGCTCTCATTGAAATTACAGCAAGATATTGATGAGTTTTCACTTCCTACGGCTTCCACTAGATGTCAACAGTCAATAGAACTTTGTCTGGTGACTCTAATGTGAAGGGGGGAGCCGAAGGAGACAGGAATTAGTCACCACTGCCACCAGCTGACCATGCTTTGACCACGCGCGTTCACGTGATAGGCAGCTCCGTTCCATCGCTCAACTGAAGTCAATCTAATTCTCCGGTTGGAACGTTATTCAAGATGTATGTTAACAACATTCTAAAGATTGATTCAGTACATCGTTTGACATGTTTCTACTGACTGTTATGGAACTTTTGGACATTTCGTCACGTTATAGTGGACGCGCTTTGTGACTTTGGAATTGTTTACCAAAGGCGCTAACCAAAGTAGCTAATTGGACATAAATAACGGACATTATCGAAATCAAGCATTTATTGTGGACCTGGGATTCCTAGGACTGCATTCTGATGAAGTTCATCAAAGGTAAGGAAACATTTATCATGTAATTTCTGGTTTCTGTTGACCCCAACATGGCGGCTAATTTGACTATTGTTCTGAGCTCCGTCTCAGATTATTGCATGGTTTGCTTTTTCCGTAAAGTTTTTTTGAAATCTGACACAGCGGTTGCATTAAGGAGAGGTATATCTATAATTCCATGTGTATTATCATCTACATTTATGATGAGTATTTCTCTTGAAACAATGTGGCTCTGCAAAATCACTTGATGTTTTTGGAACTAGTGAATTGTAACGCGCCAATGTAAACTCAGATTTTTTATATAAATAGGGACTTTATCAAACAAAACATACATGTATTGTGTAACATGAAGTCCTATGAGTGTCATCTGATGAAGATCATCAAATGTTAGTGATTAATTGTATCTCTATTTGTGCTTTTTGTGACTGCTATCTTTCGCTGGAAAAATGGCTGTGCTTATTGTGGTTTGGTGTGACCTAACATAATCGTTTGTAGTGCTTTTGCTGAAAAGCATATTTGAAATCGGACACTTTGGTGGGATTAACAACACTATTACCTTTAAAATGGTAGAAGACACATGTGTCTAAGGAATTTTAATTATGAGATTTCTGTTTTTTGAATTTGGCGCCCTGCACTTTCACTGGCTGTTGTCATATCATCCCGTTAACGGGATTGCAGCCATAAGAAGGTAACAAATTCTGGGCGTACTCTGCCCAGGAAAGGAATCGGGCCCACTCCCCCTGCCGGTCCTGGCAGTGGCTCCTCAGGAACCTCCCCAGCTCCTGGAGGCTGGCTGTGACCGCGAGCTTCTCCATGAAGGCTCTCCATACCCGTGATGTGAATTCGGGGCCACGGTCAGAGACGATGTCCTCCGGAAGGCCATAATGCCGGAAGAACTGCTGGAATATTGTCTAGTTAACCTGGAGAGCAGTAGGGAGACGAGAGAGGGATCAAATGACAGAGAATTTAGAGAATCTATCCACAACCCCCAAAATGGTGGCGAAACCATCAGAGGGGAGATCAGTGACAAATCAATGGATAGATGAGACTAGGGATGCTGAGGCACGGGAAGACGAAGGAGTTTCCATGCTGGAGCGTGCCGGGGGGGATTTAGTTTGGGAACATACAGAACAGGAGTTGATGTAGAAAATAATGTCCTGCGCCAAGGTGGGACACCAATACTTCTCAGAGATAGATTGAGTAGTACGAGTAATACCTGGATGTCCAGCAACGACAGCTGTGTGCGCCCAGGTCAGCAGCCGATCCCTTATCCCCATGGGAACGTAGATGTGCTCAGGAGGACAGGTAGTGGGTGCAGGTTCCCTCTCCAGAGCCTGGCGAATGTCCACATCTACGTCCCAGACCATTGGGGCTACAATTCGAGAGGGAGTAATTATGGGTGCCTTTAGGACAGGGCATCGGCTTTGGTGTTGTTTGAACCTGGGCGATAGGTCAGCGTGAAGTCAAATCTATTAACCTGTTACGGTGAAATTGCAGAGCGCCAAATTCAAACTACAGTATTATAAATATTTAACTTTCATAAAATCACAAGTGCAATGCATCAAAATAAAGCTTAACTTCTTGTTAATCCAGCCGCCGTGTTAGATTTCAAAAAGATTTTACCGCAAAAGCAAACCATGCGATTATCTGAGGACAGCGCCCCGCATACAAATGCATGACAAATCATTTTCAACCAGGCAGTTGCGACACGAAAGTCAGAAATAGCGATATAATATATGCCTTACCTTTGAAGATCTTCTTCTGTTGGCACTCCAAAAGGTCTCAGTTACATTACAAATGGTCCTTTTGTTCGATAAAGTCCTTCTTTATATCCGTAAAACCTCAGTTTAGCTGGCGCGCTTCAGTCAATAATCCACCGGTTTCCCTCTTTTGAAATGCATACAAAATGAATCCCAAAATGAATCCTAACATTACCAATAAACTTATCCAAACAAGTCAATCAACGTTTATAATCAAACCTTAGGTACCCTAATACGCAAATAAACAATCAAATTTAAGACGGAGAATCGTTTTTGTCTTTACCGGAGATAAACAAGAAGAACGCGCTCTCTCGTCCATGCGCATGGACACACTACAGCCAAAATGGGAGCCACTTAGAAAAACTACAACTTCTCCATCATAAAAAAACAAAAAACAGCCTGAAACTATTTTTAAAGACTGTTGACATCTAGTGGAAGCCCTAGGAACTGCAAAAAGCCCTAGGAACTGCCTGATAATAAAAGTGCCAGCCATTGAAATCAGTGGTAGGCTGAATTTTTTTTTGGGGGGGGTGGTTTGTCCTCGGGGTTTCACCTGTCATTTCAGTTCTGTTATACACAGACATTATTTTAACAGTTTTAGAAACTTTAGAGTGTTTTCTAGCCAAATCTACCAATTATATGCATATCCTAGCTTCTGGGCCTGAGTTACAGGCAGTTTACTTTGGGCACGCTTTTCATCCGGACATCAAAATACTGCCCCTAGCCCAAAGAAGTTAATGAAAAGGGCCCACCTTGCTTGGTGGGAGTTCAGCCTCCAAGCTGTCCGTATGTACTCCAGGTTTCCGATGGTTGGTGAGGATGATGAATGGGTCCTTGGCACCCTCCAGCCAGTGTCTCCACTCTAATACCAACTTCACCGCCAGGAGCTCTTGATCGCCAACATCACAATTCCTTTCTGCAGTAGACAGTTTCTTAGAGTAATATGCACAAGGATACAATTTATGGATTACCTTGTCGTTGAGACAGGACAGCCCCCACGCCCAACTCTGAAGCGTCCACCTCCACCAAAAAGGGTAGCGTAGGATCTGGGTGTTTGAGCAATGGGGCGGAGGTGAAACGTCCCTTCAGTAGGTGGAAGGCCTCGTCAAGTGCTGGACTCCACACCAACCGACGGGGACCACCCTTGAAGAGAGAGGAGAGGCGATGGAGCTAAAGTTCCCGATGAAACGGTGGTGGAAGTTGAAAAACCCCCAAACCCGTTGTAACCCCTTTATGGTGGTTGGGACTGGCCATGACCTGACTGCATCGACCTTGCTAACATCCATCATCACTCCTTGCGGGCTGATCTGGTAGCCTAGAAACGAGACCACTTCCTGATGAAATTGGCACTTCTCTGCCTTGATATAGTTGGTTGGCCAGGAGGCATTCAAGGACTACTCGGACGTGAGCTATGTGATCCTCCAAGGTAGACCAGGATGTCATCAATATACATGAACAACTGGCATCCAAGCATGTCCCGGAACACCTCGCTGATCAATGCCTGGAACACTGACGGAGCATTGTCTAAGTCAAAAGGCATCACCAAGTACTCGTAATGAACAGACATTGTGCTGAAAGCTGTCTTCCATTCATCCCCCTCCTGGATGCGAATGAGATTGTATGCACTCCGCAGGTCCAATTAGATAAAGAACCGGGCCCCGCGGAGCTGTTCGATGGCTGCCAGCACCAACAGGAGAGGGTAACGGTCCTTGGTGATGATCTCATTCAGTTCTCTGTAATCAATACACAGGCGTAATCCTCCATCCTTCTTTACCACGAAGAAGAAGCCTGTAGACGCAGGAGAGGTGGACGTGTGGATGAAACCTTGTTGGAGTGCCTCATGATGTACTCCTCCATAGCCTTGGTTTCAGTCACCGACAGAGGGTAGATGAGTCTGTGCGAGGGCGCAGAGCATACAAGCAGGTCGACGGCACAGTCCCAGGGACAATTAGGAGGGAGACAGGTGGTGTGGGTTTTGGAAAAAAAACGCAGCACGTCCTGGTATACCTCCGGGATGTTGGGCTGAAGAGGGCAACCACAGGCCTCTCAAGTGACGTGGAACCACAGGGGACGGGAAAGCAGGTCCTCCGGCATTCGGGTGCCCAGTCCGTGATTTTCATCCTTGACCATGAGATGCTGGGGTTATGGTATTGGAGCCATGGGAGGCTGAGGATGGTCTTGTGACCTGCTGCATTAATGATGAAGAAGGGAATGTTCTCCTGATGGATGGACTCCACAGTGAGGGTGAGTGGTGTGGTGACGTGTGTGATGATCCTGGATTCTAGTGGTCGATTATCAAGGGCTTGGACCGGAAACGGAGAGGAGAGCGGTTATGAGGTGATGTTAAGAAAGGAGGCAAGAGTCTGGTCAATAAAGTTCCCCGCGGCAACTGAATCCACTAGCACTGTAGAAACAGTACATGAGGGACAGTCAGCTAGTGTGATCAACACTTAAAAGGGTTTGGAAGCAAGTGATGAAGGAGGTGGAAGATCACGTGACCGTCCCTCTGCTCTCGTGGTTCCCAAGTTGGGACGTACCGGACACTTCTGAAGCTGGTGCCCACCTTGACCACAATAGGGACAGAGCCCCAGCTGTTTCCATCTGCGTCGGTCCGCCACGGGGAGGCATGTGACCCCTACTGTCATAGGTTCAGGCTCTGATACAGAGTGTTCACTGAGGGAGGGAGATAAGCGATGAGGGTACCAATGCTCCCGAAGTAGGTTATCCAGCCGGATGGCCATCACGATGAGTGTGTCCAAGGAGAGGTTGTCGTCTCGACATACCAGTTCCGTCTGGACCTCCTTGCGCAGTCCTCTTCTGAATAGTGTATGGAGCGCCGGCTCATTCCATCCGCTGGATACTGCTACTGTCCGGAAGGTGAGTGCGTACTCGGCAGCGGTCTGGTCATCCTGCCGTAGTTGGAGATGTCCAAATTTCCTGCTGCTCCATTTGTTGAGGCAGTATTCTGTAACGGACACGCTGGGAGTAGAGATGCAGGTGCAGCTGGTGAGTTTAATAATACAATGAACATGGACCGATACAAAACAAGAGTAGCCTCGGAACAAGGAAGACATAACCAATACTGCCTGGAGATTGAAACTAAGGGAGTGACAGATATAGGGGAGGTAATCAGTGAAGTGATGGAGTCCAGGTGTGTCTCATGATGGGGCGCAGGTGCGCGTAACGATGGTGCCAGGTGAGTGTATTGATGGTTGTCAGAGCTAGTGATTAGTAAACCGGCGACGTCAAGCGCTGGAGAAGGGGAGCGGGAGTAGACATGACAACGCTAGCTCCATCCTGGTGGTGCCGTTATGTCGTGTCACGAAAAATATATATGTTTGCATGAGTAATGCCTAAGGAAATGTATTTCCATTTTTCCCGTGCTTTGAGTTCAAAAAAGTTAACCCAAAATAAGCTAGCAGTGATATTAAAAGTCTTATTGAAACATTCAGTGAACAATTTAAGTAAGATATTCAAAAACCTCCAAATAACCAATAATTTCCATTCTCAGAGCATTAATACAACTTCCCAGGAGCCGGTGGCTTTGGCTTCAAATGCGCTATTAAATCTTCACATGGGAATGAATGATGTCACGTGATCAATGGCTTTGTCCACTCATATAATCATTGGTCTTCAGCACTGATTGTAAGTTTGTCAAAGTCCTGAAATCAGGGTTAGCTATCCTGCTAAATAGCTTTTTGATGTTGGAATGCGCACGCATCACTCGATGGTAAACAATGCCATCCTATCTGCTTCTCCCAGATCATCATCATCCATCATCCCTTCAAGTTTCTGTCACAATTTATTGATTCATCATTGTTATTTTTTTGTTTGTACTTCAGCTTTTAGTTGCCATGTATACAAAATAGAATTAAACACAAACAGAGAAAGCAGAGCCTACACTCACTCGCAGTCGGACACACACTAGACTGGCAGGGACAGACCGCTATTACGCCACCAACGAACACACCACTTATGTTTTATTATGAGATAATTATTGTGCATTAGCGTGGGGTTGTGTAAACGCAGCCAGACAGCTCCACTTAGTAAGGCTTGAGTGCATTCATTACCTACTGTTAAATAAGACTGCTGCTGCAGCCATCCAGACATAATTATAGACGATATGTACATTCTGGAAAAGGTTTGAACATGTGTTTTTCTAGAAGACACAAATGACAGGTTACGGTGCAGACATTAAGCTTTTTACGCATGAGTTACAAATATCTCTAACCGTTGCCCCTGAATGAGTTTTTTCATGAGCGTGATGGCATAATGCTCTCACTGTTCTAAAATGTGATTGCTACACAACAAGACAGTTACCCGCGCTGCCCTCAAACCAAGGCACGCTGCCTGCTAATTATCTATAGGCTATGTTTCAGTTTGTCAATTTCAAATTATTTTCTAACAAATTTTATTTCCTATCAACAGTTTGAATTGAGGTGTGTTCTGCCTCCTCGTTAATTCACATAAGAAGTATCCCATTTCACTGTTGCGGACAATTTATGTTATCGTGTTGTCGTTTCTGCTGTAGCACACTGTAGTGCTGTAGTGTGTAGTGTGCTGTAGTGTGTGTATGTATGTATGTATGTATGTATGTATGGATCATAATGTATTTACTGTTTTATTCATGTTTTCAAGTACTGGTGACAAATCATGCATTCCGATTCTTGCATAGATTGTAATGGACTCGTATGATGTGTGTAAAATACTTTTTGGAATGTTGTACTGACTATGATGAGCTAATGCTAAGCTATTTGCCGGTTATGTGTGGCACCATGTTTGTTTGTCATCATACAATGCATTCTGGTTGTCACGTAAGCGTCTGTCAGACCAAAGATGTTATAACAAGGTGTAGTTAACTCGACTGACTTATGGTGCTTTCAAGACAACTGTGAACTCGGAAAAACACTAGGTAAAATCATGACGTCAATGATCTTCAGGTCGGAATGTCGGAGCTCTAGAAAGAGGCCCGAGTTGCCGAGTTGGAATTCCAAGTTGGATGATCGTTCAAAATAATTTTTCCCAGTCGGCGCTCGTTTTTTTCGCGAGTTCCCAGTTGTCTTGAACGCACTGAAGTCCGAAGTCGGATATTTCCCAGTTCCCAGTTGTTTTGAATGCGGCATCAGATTGTAACTTTGGTACCTCAGAGTTGCCAGCTCAGACACCCCTTTCCAGGGGTTTTATTTAGTGTATGAACTTCTCTTGTGTTTTCCCCCCATTTATTGACAAATCCCCCCTCATAGTAATATTTCATGCATCATATCCCCCCATGATGCCTTCCCCCATGGACTTGAAAACCCCCCACAAACCCCCATAAAATGTTTTCATCCCTGTTAAGATTTCACTCTACAGTTAGGCTAGGCAGTAGGCTTGTATTTGATGAGATAACATTTTATTTGCTTTGTGATTCGTCAAAAACGGGGAACGACTTGTCAAGTCATGTGCATTCTTGTATACACTAACAAGTACATTGACGATTTGTAACATACTGAAAAGTGGCTAAACTAAGTTCACATTTTTCAGGCAATGAGCGCAGCCATCTTTGACTTTGTTTATTTGTGTCTTATAGTGAATGGCATTCTGGGATTAAGGAGAATGCCAGTCAAACATAAACAAACATGGGTGCCATCATAAAGAATTTATCAGCTGTTAAATTAGCTGACATGCATTTATTTTCTAAACAACATTACATTCGTCTCTTGGGCTCACCAGAGATGTGGTACATTGTAAACTAGTCTAGCTGTTAGGTTGCTAACTGCTAACACAGTTTGGCTGTGGATGTTTTCCAGTGTGATGCTTGGATGATGAAGTTCGCATTTATCTTTTATAATAAAAGGTCAAATTGAGGACCTTTATTTTCCATCAGTACAAACAAATATTTAGATGCTGTTCAGACAACAAGGCTGTTTAGAGGCATTTGTTGCGTCATACGTTCTGTTGCTACTATTCACATCTGTATGTGGCAGTGACCACTCAACAATGATCACAGATACGTGATCGTACTTGTCAAAGGGTTAATTACTGCATATACACTGAACAAAAATGTAAATGTAACATGCAACAATTTAAAAGACTTTACTGAGTTGCAGTTCATATAAGGAAATCAGCCAATTTAAATAAATTCATTAGGCCCTAATCTATGGATTCCACATGACTGTGATAAGGTGCGTCTCGGTGAGAGGTGTAGGAGTCAGGCGCAGGAGAGCAGGGATTTCTGAGAAGCGTGTTTAATATATAATTATATATACATAGTCCACCAATACAAAATTGGCACAGACGAAAATCCAAACTACGCTCTCGAAGGAACAGAAACTCGTGCCAACACACGGAGGAACAACCACATTTCCGACACTACATACAAGTGCCTAAATAGTGAAAAAAAATACAGAAACTCGTGCCAAACGCACGGAGGAACAAACTCAGTTCCGAAACTTAACTACATGTACGTAATAACAAAAACAAGAAACATCAAAGATAATCGAGCGCAAATACACACAAGCTTAATAACCTTTTGTCAATAGGGGGAGCTGTTAGCATTTCTTTTTTTTTTACATTTCCAAATTAAACTGCCTCGTACTCAATTCTTGCTCGTACAATATGCATATTATTATTACTATTGGATAGAAAACAATCTCTAGTTTCTAAAACCGTTTGAATTATGTCTGTGGGTGAACCAGAACTCTTTCTACAGCGAAACTCATGACAGGACATGCGAAGCTCTGAAAAATAGTCTCTGATCTCGGATCAGTTTAAAACTCTGTGTGTGCCCTATGGCTTGACATGAACTGCACCCGCCTTCCCCTGGATGTCAGTAACCAATGAGAAGTGGAGTGGTGTCTCTAGGTGTTTCTCAGAGTTTATAAAAGGGAATGGAGTGAGATGACCCTTCTTTTCGACGCTCGCCAGGACGCAAGGGAGGACATCAGAATCGCATGCTCAAAAGCTCTCGTTATTGATCAAAGATATATCCGTCTGTGATTTAATTCGATATAGGTGTTAGAAACATCATAACGAAGTTATTTGAAACCGATTTATATCAGTTTATGCGAGTATATTGCTATTTTTCTGAATTTCCTTAGTATTGCGTTTGAGGATTTGMGCATGTGTGTGCCGTGTAGCTATCGTTAGCTGCTAGTTCTGAAGTTGAGGAGGTCGTTTTACAACAAAGCAACGATWCTTTTGGACAAAGGACACATTGCCCAAGATACTGATGGAAGCTCGTCCAAAAGTAAGAGTTATTTATGATTTTATTCCGTATTTATGTGGAAAAATGTAAACGCAGTTGTCAGCCATTTTTTTGCGGCACTAGTCTGGCTGTAACTCACAATGTATGTCTAGTAACGTAAATTTTTTAAATTCTAAATCAGCGGTTGCATTAATAACCAATGCATCTTTCATTAGCTGTCCAACCTGTATTTTTTTAGTCAATCTAATCGATAAATAATCGTAACATAGGTGCCTTTCCAAGATGGCGCCGGCCCGAATGCATGCCATGTTTTGACAGATTACATTGCATAACCACGATTTGTGATGCTAAATATGCACATTTTCGAACAAACTCTATATGCATTGTGTAATATGATGTATATATAATAGTATTTTGGTAATTGACGTCGGTCTCTTGTAATTATTCCGGCTGCTTCCAACGCTATTTCAGATTGCAGCTGCAATGTACAACTGTGATTTATACCTGAAAAATGCAAATTTTTCTAAAAAAACATATCTATACCATAAATATGTTATCAGACTGTCATCTTATGAAGTTGTTTTTTGGTTAGTGGTATATATATCTTTATTTAGTCAAATTAGTGATAGCTACTGATGGAGTAAAAAACTGGTGGAGTAAAAAAAGTGGTGTCTTTTGCTAACGTGTTTAGCTAATAGATTTACATATTGTGTCTTCCCTGTAAAACATTTTAAAAATAGAAATGATGGCTGGATTCACAAGATCTGTATCTTTCATCTGGTGTCTTGGACTTGTGATTTAATGATATTTAGATGCTWGTATTTACTTGTGACGCTATGCTAGGCTATGCTAGTCAGCTTTTTTACTGTGGGGGGTGCTCCCGGATCCGGGATGAGTACCAAGTAAAAGTTACTCCCCACGAAATAAGGCAGGTAACAGGTGCCCTATATACACACAGAAATAAACGCAATTGAAACCAGGTGTGAAAAGGAACACAGACAAAACAACCAGAAAAGGAAAAAGAGATCGGTGGCGGCTAGTAAACCGACGACGCCGAGCGCCGCCCGAACAGGGAGAGGAGTTACCTTCGGTAGAAGTCGTGACAATGACTGGGAATAAAGACATGCATCTGGTCACAGATTTCCTTAACAAGAAATTTGTGGATGAAAAACAAGTTTTAATGACTCCAACCTAAGTGTATGTAAACTTCCGACTTCAACTGTACATTCCATTGCATGAGCCATATCAGTTAGCTTCATTTGAATGAACATTCTACATTACCATGGCGATCCAGCATCAGTTGATAGAGTGGTTGAAGAGTGGTTGAAAAACGAGTTTTAGTGACTCCAACATAAGTCTATGTAAACTTCTGACTTCAACTGTATACTTCAGGCAACTCAGATGATACGGTGTTCCGTAAAGCTGAATTGGGCCCCTTCTAAAGTAAACAATAATTATTGTAATCGTAATCTTTTTGACCTGTTGCATTGACATAAAATTCTGTACAAATTGTCCCTAATTTCCCCACTGTGTCTCTCACAGCCTGTTTGAGTTCAATATGTACTGGTGGCTATCTATTGTTCCACGGGAAGGTTATCTCTAATCCAAACAGCAGATGATTTAAACACAAGAGCAGTGGACCAAGCCTTGTAGAGAGAGTAGCCTCTAATTTAATATCAGACCCAATGCTCAATCCATCTGTTTTACTCCTTCAATTTACTAAAATATTGCATTATTGGATGCTATCTGAAAGCCAGTTACCAATCTTTGTTAGTCTCCATAATCTGTTTCCTTCAACTAAAACCATTCTTCCCAATAGGAATACCTCATCACTACTGCTTAAACACACATATCACTCTCAAACAACATTTTGCTTTTCCCCCTATTACAAGGTTTAAAAGAAAACAAACATGATAACTTTCTCCATATTGGAAGGCATTGTTCTCATTTTAGTATACCTTCAAAAAGTGACTATATTTGTATTACCAATCTCTGTTGGATATTCACTTTCTGCTTCAATATTTATTAAATGTTTATTATTTTAAGATTCATATGTAGTGCTTGGGAGGGATCAATATATATTAACTGGGTTGCACTGTCTTAGTCCCCAGTAGATGTTGCTCTCCGTCCATAAGAAGTCTGGCACCTGAGACCGTCACACCCTGATCGGTTTCACCTGTCTTTGTGCTTGTCTCCACCCCCCTTCAGGTGTCGCCCATCTTCCTCATTATCCCCAGTGTATTTATACCTCTGTTCTCTGTTTGTCTGTTGCCAGTTGTCTTGACAGGTCTTACCAGTGTGTTTTTCCGTCTACCTGCTTTCTCAAGCTCTGTTCCCTAGTTACCCCGGTTCTGAACATTCTGCCTGCCCTGACCCCGAGCTTTCCTGCCGTTCTGTACCTGCCTGACTCTGATTACGGACCTCTGCCTGACTTTGACCTGTTTTTTGCCTGTCACCTGTTTGGGTCAATAAATATCTGTGACTCTAGCTGTCTGCATCTGGGTCTTATCCTGAGCTCTGATAGAGACAACAGGGAAAGAGATGCAGTCTCCATTTTGCCTACTCACAAATTGGTTTAGAACTTCATCATGTGGGATGTCAACGGAAACTTTAGTTAACAGAAAATCATGTTCAACATTCATTGGTTCTATTTAACAGGGTATGGACTTCAAATCAAATCAAAGTTTTTTTTGTCACGTGTGCCGAATACAACAGGTGTAGACCTTACAGTGAAATGCTTACTTACAGGCTCTAACCAATAGTGCAAAAAAGGTATTAGGTGAACAATAGGTAAGTAAAGAAATAAAAACAACAGTAAAAAGACAGTGAAAAATAACAGTAATGAGGCTATATACAGTAGCGAGGCTATAAAAGTAGCGAGGCTACATAGACACCGGTTAGTCAGGCTGATTGAGGTAGTATGTACATGTAGATATGGTTAAAGTGACTATGCATATATTATGAACAGAGAGTAGCAGTAGCGTAAAAGAGGGGTTGGTGGGTGGCGGGACACAATGCAGACAGCCCGGTTAGCCAATGTGTGGGAGCACTGGTTGGTCGGGCCAATTGAGGTAGTATGTACATGAATGTATAGTTAAAGTGGCTATGCATATATGATAAACAGAGAGTAGCAGCAACGTAAAAGAGGGGTTGGGGGGGCACCCAATGCAAATAGTCCAGGTAGCCATTTGATTACCTGTTCAGGAGTCTTATGGCTTGGGGGTAAAACCTGTTGAGAAGCCTTTTCGTCCTAGACTTGGCACTGCGGTACCGCTTGCCATACGGTAGTAGAGCGAACAGTCTATGACTGGGGTGGCTGGGGTCTTTGACAATTTTTAGGGCCTTCCTCTGACACCGCCTAGTGTAGAGGTCCTGGGTGGCAGGCAGTTTAGCCCCAGTGATCTACTGGGCCGTACAGACTTATTTCAAAATGCATTAACAGGGTGGAGGAAATCTTCTAAGCGTTTATAGTTCTATTTGTCAGGGGTAAGTCAAGTCCCGTACAATTATTTAACCTTATCATACAAATGATCCATCAAGGGACCACTCTGAACAGAATACTTTTTACTCCACTTATGTACGTCTATTTGTGGGTGTGCTAGTTGTATATTATTATTATTTATCTATTCTTACTTCTTCAGGTCATCATAATAACCCATTATACAAATATGTTACTTTATCTATAGTAACTTTCATATCACCCTACATAATAACGTTATACATCAAACTCCACCTGTAGATCCAACTGCGGTGTTGGACAGACGCCTAGATAACGTCACAGATTGAAAAACACAGCTCACAGAACTGGTTGTGGCATTCATTCACCTCTTTCATACGTCGTCAGCTAGTCCCCTGACAGCTTTCATTCACTCATTACTTAATAGCTCAATTTCAATCTTATTATCCACATTTCAATGTCTTTAACATCCACATTTCAATCAATCATTTTGTCATCCAAATTCCAATGAGTTTAACAGCCAAATTCCAATCAAACAGTTTATCATCCAAATTCCAATCAGATTAGCACATCCTTACCACACTCACACAACTCTCACCCAGGGACTAAACCCCTGTTCAGTTAGTTAGTCAAGCACACAGTACTCTCATCCACATTCACTTAGTACTATTCCCAAACACACACAGTAATCTCCCTTATTACTCGACATGACCTCCTATGCATACATATGTATCTTCTGCGGATTCCGTATAGTCTCCATACCCGAGTCTCTACAGTATCTATACTCTCTCCAGTATCTATTGTCTCGCGTCTCTATAGTCTCTCAGTGTCTATAGTCTCAGTAGTCTATGTAGTCCATAGTCTACAGAAGTGGTTCCCAAACTTTTTATAGTCCCGTACCCCTTCAAATATTCAACCTTCAGCTGCGTACCCCCTCTAGCACCAGGGTCAGCGCACTCTCAAACTTTTTGTTTTTGAGTGGGAGTTTTTGTCACAACCCGGTTCATGGGAAATGACAAAGAGCTCTTATAGGACCAGGGCACAAATAATAATATAATAATAATCAATAATTTCGCTCTTTATTTAGGTATCTTACATGTAAAACATTATTTGTTTCATCGAAAATGGTGAATAACTCACAACGGGTTAATGAGAAGGGTTTGATTGAAAGGATGCACATAACTCTGCAGTGTTGGGTTGTATTGGAGAGAGTCTCAGTCTTAAATCATTTTCCACAGTCTGTGCCTGTATTTAGTTTTCATGCTAGTTAGGGCCGAGAATCCACTCTCACATAGGTACGTGGTTGCAAAGGGCATCAGTGTCTTAACAGCGTGATTTGCCAAGGCAAGAAACTCTGAGTGCAGCCCAGCCAGAAATCTGGCAGTGGCTTCTGATTAAATAACATTTTCACAGAACTGCTTGTTGCAATTTCGATGAGGCTCTCTTGTTCAGATATCGGTAAGCGGACTGGAGGCAGGGCATGAAAGGGATAACGAATCCAGTTGTCTGTGTCGTCCGTTTCGGGAAAATACCTGCGTAATTGTGCCCCCAGCTCACTCGGGTGCTTCACTATATCATTTTCTGGATTTTTGTTTTAGATTCCGTCTCGCACAGTTGAAGTGTACCTATGATAAAAATTACAGACCTCTACATGCTTTGTAAGTAGGAAAACCTGCAAAATCGGCAGTGTATCAAATACTTGTTCTCCCCACTGTAGATCCCCTGAATGCAGCTCACTTTCCAGATCCCAATCACCTGAATTCTGATCACCTGTTCACACACCTGTATGTCATTATCACACACTATTTTGTTTAGTTCTTTGCACCCCATCATTGTGAGGTGTTGTTTGTTTTGTGACACACTTCTATTCGGAGCTCTGTTTTTCCTGTAATTGAATCCTCCCGTGTATGATAGTTTTTGCCTGCCTCACTAACAACGCCTTTTGCCTGCCTGTACTTTCGCCTATCAGATTTCCTGTTATCAACCTATTGCCTGATCCCGGACAACGTTACTAGCCTTTTCCCTTGCTGTACTGTTACCTTTTTGGAGTCCCTGTGTATAACCTTCTGCCTGCCCCTGGACCCAGCTCCCTGCCTCCTCCTGTGGTCCTTTACAAACAACACCTGCTGCGCTCTGCGCTTGAAACCAGCTCTCTGTCTCCCGTCGTGTTCATTACAGTTACGTTTATTTATTATTTATTAAAACACTCACTCCCTGAACTTGCTTCCCGACTCTCAGCTCACATGTTACAGAATAACGCCTCATCTAAGGGAAGCATCAGGGAGTGTTTTTTGTTTTCGGTGTGAATGACGTCGGATCCGGGCGCCGCTACAGGCTCCCCTGCCTCAGCCAGGCGGTCAGTTTTACCGCAATCCCAGCCAGCTACAGGTTCCTGCACATCAGCAGGGGTGACCTGTCCGCTCCTGATCCCCGGATCATACCTTTGGTTGGCATCCTGCGGCTGGAGCCGAACGCGCCGGGGAGGGGGTACCAAACGTGACGCTTGGCATTCAGGCCAAAGAGTCTTAGGTGACTTTTAGCACACCCCGAACGGGCTGTCATTTGCCTTTTACAGGAGTTGGCCACTCTACCATAAAGGCCTGATTGGTGGAGTACTGCAGAGATTGTCCTTCTGGAAGTTTCAAAGGAACTCTGCTCACTCTTTTTAAAACTTGAGACATCTGTGGGGCATTGTGTTGTGTGCAACAACAAAAAATCAGCCAATGAAACACTGGACCAACACTTTACATGATGCGTTTACAGTGTATATTATGAAGGCAACAACCTTCTCTGTCTGTTGTAACGGATTTTGCCGTAACACAGGCAGGAAGCAGCCTTCACATTGCATTAGGGCAAAAATATATTGTTTTGTGGGATGTAACCTCTATACTGTCATATAGCCAGAGTTGCTCCAAAAAATATCTTTACCTCCCAATAGCCAATGTTTGCACATTAAATCGATTTTGACACCCTGTCTGTGTCTTGCTTGTTTGATATGCTACGTACGTATAGCTTGCCTAAATTCTGCATGAAATCCTGAAAACAACATGAAATTGCTAGACTGCCTGTTGTGCCGCGCGTGCTTATGTTTGCAATAGATTACGGTTACAGTAGACAAATACGTTCTTTCATGCAAGTGGCAGCAGAATCACTGAGTGAGTGAAAGGACTCGGTCTCGGATGGACAAGCGGTAGCGGATCCTTAACATGCTCTGAAATCTCTATCATTAGCTAAGGAGAAAAAAAATCCAGAACCGCAGAAACTACGAAAAAATGAAAAGCATTTGAAAATAAAACTAATGATCAAAACTCATTCTGGGAATTATACAAAAACATTAATAACAATAAAACATAATTAGCTATTCAACATGGAACAATCTGGAGAAAGTACTTTGAAAACATTTACAATGAATTTGAAATAAAGGATCTAAACTCCTCTGAGATAAACAGAAACTAGAGGATATAGAAATTACAACTAAGCTTAAGCAGAATACTCCCGACTTCCCCATCACAACGAATGAAATAAAAGATCAAATGAAAACGTAAAAATTAAAGACAGACTGAGCATCCCTTTTTCTTTATTTATTTCACCTTTATTTAACCAGGTAGGCTAGTTGAGAACAAGTTCTCATTTGCAACTGCGACCTGGCCAAGATAAAGCATAGCAATTCGACACATACAACAACACAGAGTTACACATGGAATAAACAAAACATGCAGTCAATAATACGGTAGAAAAATAAGTCTATATACAATGTGAGCAAATGAGGTGAGATAAGGGAGGTAAAGGCAAAAAAAAGGCCATGGTGGCAAGGTAAATACAATATAGCAAGTAAAACACTGGAATGGTAGATTGGCAGTGGAAGAATGTGAAAAGTAGAAATAGAAATAATGGGGTGCAAAGGAGCAAAATAAATAAATAAATACAGTAGGGGAAGAGGTAGTTGTTTGGACTAAATTATAGATGGGCTATGTACAGGTGCAGTAATCTYTGAGCTGCTCTGACAGCTGGTGCTTAATAACCTCTACACCCCTTACGACGGATCCTCCTCATCAAAAAAGCTGACTAGCATAGCCTAGCCAACGGACAGGGATACATATAATATAATTTTCATGAAATCACAAGTCCAATACAGCAAATGAAAGATAAACAATGTTTTACAGCGAAAACACAATATGTATTGGTCCCGTGTGCTCACTTGGAAGAGCATGGCGCTTGCAACGCCAGGGTTGGGTTCATTCCCACGGGGGGACAGGATGAATATGTTAAACTTTCCAATTTGTAAGTCGCTCTGGATAAGAGCGTCTGCTAAATGACTTAAATGTAAATGTAAAAATGTATTTCTATTAGCTAACCACAAAGCCAAACACACAACCGCATATTTCACCATGTTGTGGCTACCGCATAGGTAGCTTTCACAAACCACACAAAATAGAGATAAATATAGTCACTAACCAAGAAACAACTCATCAGATGACAGTCTTATAACATGTGATACAATACATTTATGTTTGTTCGAAAATGTCATATTTGAGGTATAAATCATAGTTTACATTCAAGCTACCATCAAAATGATACACCAAAGCAGCCAGAGTAATTAACAGAGAGCAACGTGAAATACTAAATACTCATCATAAAAATTTATGAAAAATACATGGTTACAGCAAATGAAGATAAACATCTTGTGAATCCAGCAAATATTTCGATTTTTTAAGTGTTTACAGCGAAAACACAATATAGAATTAATTAGCTTACCACAATAGCCAAACACACAAACGATTTATCACCGCAAAAGGTAGCTTCGCAAAAACCAGCAAAATATATAAAATTAATCACTAACCTTGACAAACTTCATCAGATGAAGTCTTAAAATGTTTAAAACATTATGTTGTTCGAAAATGTGCATATTGAGGTTAATAAATCATAGTTTTACATTGCAGCACCATCAAAAATACACCAAACAGCCAGAATACATACAGAGAGCACGTAATACCAAACTCCATCATAAACATTTATGAAAAATACATGTTCGTGCAGCAATAAGGATAACACTTGTGATCCAGCAAATATTTCCGATTTTTTAAGTGTTTTCAGCGAAAACACAATATAGAATTATATTAGCTTACCATCAATAGCCAAACACACAACGCATTTATCACCGAAAAGGTAGCTTTCGCAAAAACCAGCAAAATATATAAAATTAATCACTAACCTTGAACAAATTCATCAGATGACAGTCTTATAACATCATGTTATACAATACAATTATGTTTTGTTCGAAAATGTGCATAATTAGAGCTACAAATCCTGATTATACATTGTGAATAAGTAGCATTGATTCACCAGAATCTCCAGAGATATTTTGGACACTCACCTAATCTGACCAAAGAACTCATCATAAACTTTACATAAAAATACTTGTTGTATGGGAAATGAAAGATACACTGGTTCTTAATGCAACCGCTGTGTTCGATTAAAAAAATAACTTTACCATAACATACAGCGTTATTGCGAGACAGCGCTCACCAAAACGGCAGAGAATAGGACTCAACATTTTACACAGAAATACGAAATAACATCATAAATGTTTTCTTATTTTTGTTGAGCTTCCATCAGAATGTTGTACAAGGAGTCCTTGGTCCAGAATAAATCGTTGTTTGGTTTTAGAATGTACATTTCTTCTGTCGAATTAGCAACCTTGGCTAGCCTAGTGGCGCGAACATGCCCATCAACTCTTGGCGCAAAGAACGGAAAATTCCAAAAGTCCCAATAAATGTTGAATAAACTGATAAAACTCGGTTGAAAAAACCTACTTTATGATGTTATTATCACATGTATCAAATAAAATCAGAGCCGGAGATATTCGCCGTGTATACGTAACGCTTTCGAGCTCCGCGGCGCGCCTTGGTAGACAAAGAAAATTCCTGACCTGCCACTACAAAAGCTCTTGTTCGGCCTCAGATCAAGCTATACACCCCATTCCACCTTCCACTGCCTGTTGACATCTAGTGGAAGGCGTATGAAGTGCATGCATATCGATAAATATAAGGCAATTGAATAGGCAGGCCCTGAAACAGAGCCTCGTTTTCAGATTTTTCACTTCCTGCATGGAAGTTTGCTGCAAAATGAGTTCTGTTTTACTCACAGACATAACAGTTTTAGAAACTTCTGAGTGTTTTCTATCCAATAGTAATAATAATATGCATATTGTATGATCTAGAAAAGAGTACGAGGCCGTTTCATTTGGGCACGATTTTTTCCAAAGTGAAAACAGCGCCCCCCTATTGACAAGAAGTTTTAAAGCTAGTGAGGGAGATAAGTGTTTCCAGCTTCAGAGATTTTTGCAGTTCGTTCCAGTCATTGGCAGCAGAGAACTGGAAGGAAAGACGACCAAAAGAGGAATTGGCTTTGGGGGTGACCAGTGAGATATACCTGCTGGAGCGTGTGCTACGAGTGGGCGCTGCTATGGTTACCAGTGAGCTTAGATAAGGCGGGGCTTTACCTAGCAGAGACTTGTAGATAACCTGTAGCCAGTGGGTTTGGCGACGAGTATGAAGCGAGGGCCAACCAACGAGAGCGAACAGGTCGCAATGATGGGTAGTGTATGGGGCTTTGGTGACAAAACGGATGGCACTGTGATAGACTGCATCCAGTTTGTTGAGTAGAGTGTTGGAGGCAATTTTATAGATGACATCACCGAAGTCGAGATTGGTAGGATGGTCAGTTTTACGAGGGTATGTTTGGCAGCATGAGTGAAGGATGCTTTGTTGCGATATAGGAAGCCGATTCTAGATTTAATTTTGGATTGGAGATGCCTAATATGAGTCTGGAAGGAGAGTTTACAGTCTAACCAGACACCTAGATATTTGTAGTTGTCCACGTATTCTAAGTCAGAGCCGTCCAGAGTAGTGATGCTGGACGGGCGAGCAGGTGCGGGCAGTGATCGGTTGAATAGCATGCATTTAGTTTTACTTGCGTTTAAGAGCAGTTGGAGGCCACGGAAGGAGAGTTGTATGGCATTGAAACTCGTCTGGAGATTTGTCAACACAGTGTCCAAAGAGGGGCCAGAAGTATACAGAATGGTGTCGTCTGTGTAGAGTTGTATCAGAGAATCACCAGCAGCAAGAGCAACATCATTGATCTATACAGAGAAGAGAGTCGGCCCGAGGATTGAACCCTGTGGCACCCCCATAGAGACTGCCAGAGGTCTGGACAACAGCCCCTCCGATTTGACAAACTGAACTCTATCAGAGTCTGCCAATAAGAATGTGGTGATTGACAGAGTCGAAAGCCTTGGCCCTAAGCTGGTGGACGGCTTAAACGATTTAACTTAACCTTTCACGAGTATCAACCCCGGATCCGGGAGCACCCCCCACCCCCCACACACTGATTAGCATAGCTAGCATAGCTTCAGAAGTAGATAGTAGCATCTAAATATCATTAAATCACAAGTCCAAGACACCAGATGAAAGATACACATCTTGTGAATAAAGCCACCATTTCAGATTTTTAAAATGTTTTACAGGGAAGACAAAATATGTAAATCTATTAGCTA